>NC_142067.1:109583719-109818719 GCF_059756535.1 Pantherophis guttatus | reverse complement strand
AAAGCAGTAATCTGCTCCATGTCATAATATTTGAAACCTTTGGCATTATTAATGATCTTGTTGCTAGACAATTAACCTGTTCAAAGGTAATGCCTGTTCAAAAAAGAATTCTATGGTTAGACTCAAGAGGTTGGATTCATTTTGGAAAGCGATGAAGATAAAAATGGTTAAGGCAGTTTTGTAAAATGGCACAGGACTCAAAGAAAATTAGGGGGCTCTTGGAAGCAAATGCTATCCTTTTAATTTTTACAAAGATTTTTCAAAAATTCTTTTTAAACGGTGTCTCACACGCAGTGCAGATTCCAAAAGATATGGTAACAAAAGAACATGTTCTGAAACTCATTGAATTTCATACTCAACACATTTTGATGTGAAAGTTTTGTCCCAGTATTCATCAATTGTTTGGTACTCAATCCACAATCTATAACCTGTCAGTGTTGGCTGCCTTGTGACTCACAATATTATTAATTATGGGGAAAACTGTTTGGTAATTATCACACCTCCCAAAATCAATTAACAATGACTACCAAGGTACCATTGTGTGTATGTATATGTGTGTGTGAAGATACGTCATCAGCACAAAATTGATTAGCAGGAATAGAACATAGTTTGATAGATATATAGATAGATGGAAGCATGGATAAGATGATTGATAGATAGATAGATAGATAGATAGATAGATAGATAGATAGATAGATAGATAGATAGATAGATAGACAGATAGACATAGAGGATTATTGATATTGATATATTAATATGCTGTTTATTGAACTATGCTCATTCTAATCTGTGCTGTACACCTGCTATTCAATTTTGTGCTGATCACATATTTTCTGTCTCAAAAAACAAGCAAACAAAAAACATTTTAATCTTCCTAAACTGTACGTGGTTGATTTTCATGAGCTTCATATATCTTTCCTATTGATCTTTCTTAATTTACATGCAAAAATATTTTTGAGCAAATGCAGAAAGATCTATTATACATTTACTCACAATACATTTTTCACAAGTTCAACTAACATTTTAGGAAGAAAGTCAGATGGGCTGTTCATCATTTGTCAATAGCTACAAAATGGTAGTAGTGGTAGTGGTAGATGGATTCATTATATGTATCATTTATAAGCTCCCCTTTGTCACCACCACTTCCCAAAAATTCCTACAAAACACACAACTAGAATTACCAAATCAATATATATTAAGAACAGGATATTTTATACTTTAATACCACATGATACAGAAAGTGTCAATGAACCAATCCAAAAAGCAAGTTACCAAAAATATTACATGACATGTTCCCATCAATAGTATTCGATTCTCCAGTAGAACTTCTGAAGAAGGTGGAAAAATGTAGGCAGTTTTAGGGAGAAGACAGTTTTCTGAGTATCTTGGAAGAAAGCAGTTTAGGATTTTGGGGGATCACTAGCTTTCAGCAATCAATGTTGATTGCTTTATGTGATCCTTTGAAAGTTTTTCATATATTTCCATGACACCTAGCCCATCCAATAGCAAGAAACCATTGATTTAATCACCTAAGTTTTATTGTCTACTAATACATGCATAGAACCAAGGGCAGGTTCCAAATCCGGTCACTACCGGTTTGCTCATCTGTACACTCCCGCTGCCGCCGCTACCAATTCACCTGATCCGGTGCAAACCGCTAGCAACCCACCACTGCATAGAATCTTTTTTTTTATTGAAAAAGTTTTCAAATACAAATGTTTTCCCCCATTTTTCTCCCCCCTCCTCCCTAACCCCCCCTCACCACCCATCCCCCCCTGTGACTTCTTCACAACAAAAACCTAATTCATAACAGATTATATAATATTTTACCATCCCCTTACTCCCTCCTCTAGATACTGACCCTTACATACTAATAATATTATTAATATTATTACTTCCCCCTTTTACCATACATTTCAAAATAACAGTATATAATAACTTCTAATTTAGCATAATAATATTATTATAACTCCCAATCTAGCAACAATCTGCCTTTTTTCCCCCTCCCCCATACTTATATATATAACATTTCAAAGCAGCCTTCCCCATAAATCTTAATTTAACATTTATTCAACTCTATCCATTTCCTCCACTCCCCTAAATATATCACTTAAACATCCCTTTTCTTAAACTAAACAATCAGTAAACTAACCTATTTCCACCCACTTTCCTACAGAATTGCCATGCACAACAATTTTTAATATCTTTAATCTACTGCCCGCCCTGCTAAAAAAAATATATTCCATTATATAAGAAAAAATCAATGACTTTAAATTTATAATCCTTATAATATCTTCTTTGATGTCTTTCCACTGGATTGTTAAGTCCATCATCCATATTAGGGTAACATAGCATCCTGGTTGCAACAGTTTGTTCAAAATCCTCGGTCATCATCTGCCCCCATCAGTAATGAATATCCTCATATATATATAAAAAAGGAAAACAACCACCCGAGTGACATTATAATTATATTCCATATAGTATCTGTAATTGTGGCTTTCATCAGGATTATTAATTCCCATCATCATAATGGGTAACAACCAGATCTTCTGCATGCCCCAGCGCAGCTCTCTTGCCTTATAGCTCAAGATAAATATAATACATTTATCAATAAAAAAAAGAAATCCAAAATAGATAATTCCAATCCAACAATTTAAGGCTCTTTTCACATCCCAAAGTTACGGCATTGCAGAGGTCTATCACTCTCCTCAGGATAATGTTAACCAATACTTCGCCTCTACTATCTTTTCATATATTCATTCATTTTTTAACGCATAGAATCTTGATATAATCGCAAGCTAGATTTCTTGGAGTTCAAAAATATAATTTACAACATTGAGATGGGCATTTTCTAAGACCGAAGTAATTTAATTTGAATTTGTTTCTTTGAACCTGTTAGCAAAAATATCTCACAGCAAGCACAAATCAGTTAAATTATCACTAGTGTACAATATGTCACAAGCTTTTTTTAAATAAATACTGTGAATGCATATCCCTATTTTTGTGACATTTCAACAGTCTGTGATTTGAACAGCAGAGGCACATAACAAATGAACAACTTAGACTGTCTGACACTGAGTGATTGTCTATTATCATTGGGTGGGGGATATTTTATCACAGTAGATTATTGCTTTATTAACACCACACAAATAAAAGTTCCAAGTTATATCTTTAAAGGCTCACACACAACAGCAGACAAAGAGATAAAAAGAAAGATGGCCTGCTTATGAAAAGGCATTTTTTTAAAAGTAGAAAGGAAACAAAATGAGTTGTATTTTATATTCCTCAAAATGAGATATTGTTTTCTCCTTACCTTAGTGATATGTATCACAGTAGCAAGTCTTCTATATGTACTTGCTCATCCAAGGAGCTACCTTTGGCTGATTCTAGGTATAAAACATAAAGTAGCTGGACAAGGTGATTGTGTTATTTGTACATGTTTCTCTTTTTTTCACATAATTACAGTAGTTTGGAATTCATTTGTCCAACTTCCTTTTGCTTCATAGGTTATCTATGGTCAATAAATGGAACTGTAAACTGCCCAGAGTTATTGACTGAGAGGGACAGTTATAAAAATTAAACAAATATCCTTCACAAAGGCTATGTTAGATATACTAAATTCCTTTTCAATAGGATTCTAATAAATTGAAGTATTCTGTACTCAATTAGGGCTAAAATAAGGGTTAATTTAAGGTGCAACTAGAATTGACATATTTGTTTCTCTTTGACTGAAAAGTAAGCAGAGATTATTAAATTGGGAATCTAGCAAAGGAGATAAGGAGCCTTTAACTCTCCATCTCCTGTTCCAATCCAAATAAGAACATTAGAGAAGGTAATTTCTAGATACAAAATTTTCAGTCTATATGAAGGCCACTCTACAGAGTGTCAACCCTGAAGCTGGCCTGACTGACGCCATTTTGAGTCTTCAGTGCTCACACACTGAAGAAGAGGGACAGGGAGGGGGGAATGGAGATAGTTGGGGTGTTGTAGTCAAAACAAAATGCTTTCTCTTGGGAACCAAGGACATTTTTGCAGGTGCTCAGAAGGAGGGCACTGGCGTCACCTAGCAACCAGACAGTATCCTGATTGGACCATGTGACTGTTTTGAGAAAGTGACAAACTTTTACTTTTTATTACAGTAGGTGAAAACTGTGGGAAGAATCAGAGTCAGTTTTCACCAGCCTGTGCCAATGTGACATATTCAATAAACCTATTCCTTGAGGAAATTGCCTGTCTCAGAGTTTTGTTTGCTATGGGTATGTTACTTGGAACCCTGACACAGAGATTTCTCAAACTAAACCAAGAATACAAAAGTACAATAAAATTTCCAATTATTTCAAATGAAGAAAATATATTGAGGAATCTTTTACCGCTTACTAAGCCTCTAGATCAGGGGCGTCAAACTCTCCTCAATTTCATTGTGGGCTGCATCAGGGTTGTGTTTGACCTTGGGTGTGGCGTGGCCAGGGTGGGTGTGGCCAGTTTGACATCACTTGTGTCAGGGCACCTGTGGTGGCCTGGGCTGCGGGATCCTCCCGCAGCCCTCTGCCAGCGAAAATAGAACTTGGGAGGGCCACAACGGCCTCCTGCAACCCTCTGCCAGTGAAAACAGCACACAGCCCCCCTGAGCTCCATTTTCACTAGCAGAGGCACTGTGGGCCGATCCTTCGCTGTTTCCAGGGTGGCCTCACGGACCAGATCTAAGCACCCCACAGGCTGGATCTGGCCCATAGGCCTTGATGAATGATTTGGAACAATCTAAATGCTTCGTTCGAGGAACTATGTTGTCTCCTTGCCTTGATGAGGAGTTTACCTTATCTCAATGATCAGTGTGTGTCATGTGTCAACACAGTGCATAATCAACAAGCGCATGCTTAATAGTCACATGGCCCCACTCATGTACTTTATAGAGCTATAGTACATCTTATGGTTCTAAAATTCAGGTAAATGCACATTTTATAACTGTGACCCAGACATTTAAACTGAATGAGGAAAAAAACACACAAAGAAAATAAATGAAGGGCACCTTGTGATCAGTTTCTATGTTAAAACATAAACAACATTGTCCATGGCAATGTTGGCAGTATTTGCAAAAATATTTCACCCAATATTATTTTCAGCTTCAAGACACCTAATGTATTAAAAGTGATTACTATAAATTACAAGGCAAAAAAAAAAAAAAAAAGCCTACAACTCATAACCTTCTTCTGGAACTTGAGGGTCTGTCACAGAGAAGAGGGGGGTTTGAGTTATTTTCCAAAGCACCTGAGGGAAAGAAAGAAATAACAGGCAGAAGCTCATTAAATAAAGATCCAATCTGAAACTAAGGAGAAATTTTCCTGACAGTAAGAACCATTAATCATTGGAACAGCTTGTCTCAATGGTGGGCTGCTGCCGGTTCGGACCGGTTCAGCTGACCACGCTCACCCACCCCCATCCTATCCTGTCCTATATTTCCTTCTTCTGGCTGACTCGTGTGGCACAACTGATTTCCGCGCCTCCACTGTTCTACTTACCGAGGCTGCCTTAGAAGGTAAGCAGCTGAGCTTCAAATTGCTGTATTTTGAATGCTGTGAGCAAGTGTGTTAGGTGCATGTGAGCTCACAGAACTGGTTGTTAAAATGGTTGCAGCCCACCACTGGCTTGCCTCCCATAGTTGTTGGAGTTCCATCACTGGAAGTTTTCAAGAAAAAGATGGACAGCCATTTGTCCAGGATGGTATAAAGTCTCTGGCCTTGGGCAAGGCTTTGGACTGGAAGGCCTCCAAGGACCCTTCCAGCCCTACAATTCTATGACATCAAATCTTCCCTGCAAACCTTGGTATTCATTTGCTTATATCTGTGACCTACTAGTAAGCAGCTTTTATCAAACCTTTAAGAAGAGCTGAGAAACCTGCTCCTGTAGATAGAGTTGAAGATTTTCAAGAATGATGTCAGTCCTTTTGCAACAGACCAGGTTAGGAAATTTAACCACAAGAAAAACTATAATTTTGTTTTATTGATATAGGCCACCGTAACAGAATCTTCAAAATTTGGCAGCATTTCCTTCTGAATCCAAAGATAATCCAGGTGGGACAATCACATGTTTCATATACTTTCCTGTTTTTCCAGTCTATGCTCACATTTTACTATCAGGTGCTCCATATTTTCTTGTAGGCCATCTTATCACTTATCTACTGCACCATGTTAAAAAAAGATGCAATCAAATATCCATAGAGCAGGGATATCAAACTCAAGGCCAGGGGGCCGGATCGGACACCCAAGGTGCTTAGATCTGGCCTGCAGAGACACCCTGGAAACAGCAAAGGAATGGCCCACGATGCCTCTGCCAAAGAAAATGGAGCTCTGGAGGGGCGCGTGCATCTCTCCCAAGCTCTGTTTTCGCTGGGTTGCAGGAGGCTGTCCCAGCCGAAAATGGAGCCTGGGATCCTGTTTATGCTGGCAGAGTGCTTGGGCCACCGCAGGCACCCCTGACACGAGTGACATTGAGTTGGCACACCCACTCTGGCCACACCCAGCCTGGCCCCCAGACGTCAAACACAACCCTGATGCAGCCTCAATGAGATCGAGTTTGACACCACTGCCATAGAGTAATCAAATATCTGAATCCTACACCAAAATATGTTGCTGTTGAAAATGAAATGAATCAGTAGCATGCTAGCCCTACTTCAAACAATTAAAGTATTCGGTGCGATTACATATTACCAGAGGCTACTGGAGAACTAAAGCAGGGAATGTATAAGCACCAGGAATGACTAACTGCCGGAAAGTAGGATTTTTATTTCCTTAAAAGTGCTATAAAAATGGTCAGTTATCACAACTGTGAAGCATCTCTATGTTTTTCCCCCCCTGTAGAGCAAGAATAATTCCTTGTGGAGGAGTTCAGCTACATAAGGAACTGTAAGGAACTGAAAACCTGCATGTTTTTCCAGGAATAATGTTTAGAGTTGGATACTTTCTCTCCATGTTGCGCAAAATGAACAATGGAAGAGAATCTGTACAAATTATGTTCAAATATGACCACTTGGTGACATAAAGATGCAGAAAGGTATACCTAATACAGAGATAAGGAAAGGGGGGGGAAGTTCTAAAATTCTTCTTTTTCTTCTCATTCTGATCATGATGTTCTGAAGGGAGATTCTATGGTAACAAGAATCTGTTTTCATATCTCTG
Source organism: Pantherophis guttatus (assembly GCF_059756535.1). Lineage (NCBI taxonomy): Eukaryota > Metazoa > Chordata > Lepidosauria > Squamata > Colubridae > Pantherophis > Pantherophis guttatus. The sequence goes on along the minus strand of NC_142067.1, from coordinate 109,811,547 downwards.
TGCGGATTTTGTATGCTGTGATGCTTCTTCAGAAGCAATGTGGCACAGTAACCAAGCACATGTCAGATGCAAAGAGGAATGCTTAATCATGATAATGAGAAAATTGCACAGACAATCTAATTGGCATGCACCTGCTAAATAGATATCCAGCATGAATCTCAGACTGTGATTCTTAACTTGAAAGGAGGAGTGGTTCACACATTCACGTACATCACTTGATTACCCAGTACTTGATTATGGTACACTTAATGAGCCGTAGCCAAATGTTTAACCGGTGCCATTAAAATGACTTGCATTTGAAGTGACATTGAGTGAAATGAAATAGGGCAAATTCTGCAGTCTCTCATCTACCCAGAGCAAGCATCTCTTGATGTCATAGCCAGCAAGGGTGGGGGACAAGCAGATATTAATGAGGCAGCCCTAAGTTTAAAGGGGAAAAAATGTGCACAATATATTTCTCTGAATTTGTTAAAATTGGGTTGATAAGTTATGCTTCAGATGAAGCAGAGAGATTTTTTTCTCTCTCCCTTTGTGCCATTATCAAGCAGTGACCTCCAACAGATGGTGGAATTCAATAGCAAGTCTACCGCTTCCTGCCATATCTCAGCGTTATATTCATCACACTGCTTTTTTGGAAATGCCAGATGTTGAAGTCTGAACTGGACAGTGTGGGTTTGAATAGCTTTTCCTTCTCTATGCATGACCATGAATCAGAGATGAATGTCAAAATTTGGGAAACTTGCAAATTATATCTTTGGAAAGGGAAACTTCAGTTCCACATTCATAGGATTGAAGATAAAATGAAGAATTGGTTGAACTATATTATATCAATAAGACCTTGATTATAGCAATATATATATATATATATATATATATATATATATATATATATATATATGTATGTATGTATGTATGTATGTATGTATGTATGTATGTATGTATGTATTTCCTTCATCTCCCAGACACTTACCTAAATCTATACATGTTTTCTAAAACATGCATAACAGAACATACTCACGTTATATGTAGAAGGGAAGAGATCATGAAACTTCATCACCTGGAAAACATTTTTTGGGGGAAAATATTTTTCTTTCTGAATTTGGCTTTGAGCAAAAATATGTTACCTTTTTTTTTGACTTTGATGGAAACTCAGTAGAAGAAGTCAATCACCAGGGAATATCTTTTTTAAAATAATAATAATAATAATAAAAGTATACCAATGCATTAAGGAGCAAAATTTGATTGAAACGGAATGTTTACATCTTATTCAAATAAAGTAAATAAAACATTTTTTAAAAGGAGCAAAATTTCATAGGTCAGCAATCTCCGATTGTAAATTAGTGCCTATAGCCAGAAAGCTACAGCATTCTTAGAACAGGAGTTTAAGAAGTAGGCTTTGTATTGGCAGCTGTGAACTGGCAGGAGCAAGTGGTCCCATTACGCCTAGTTCAGGGTTCTGCAACCTTAAACACTCAAAGAGCAATTTGGACCCGTTTCCCACAGAAAAGAAAACACCGGGAGCCACAAAACCCTTCCCGTGCCTGACTATTTCTTGAGTGGCCACAAAACTAGCATATGTAGTTGAATTAAACATTCTGTTTTCTTCTGAAACTTTTCTTTTCTTGGATTTATCCATGGTTGGCCTACCAGGGGTTGAAAAGCTCAATAAATTGCATGACGGTGGGTGTTGGACATTGGCGGTTATGACATATATTTTGAGTGACAGGGAACTGCAGCAGAGGGGTGAAAGAGCTACATGCGGCTCCAGAGCCGCAGGTTGCAGACCTCTGGCCTAGTTAAACCTGTTACAGTATTTTGTTATTTTTCCACCTAACATTGATGACTTGGAAATGACAGTGAGAGGGAAACTAGGGTCTGTAAAAAGGGGATCTAAAAGTCAGTTCTCTGAAGGTTACAAGTAATTCTTTTCTGTTTTTCATGGTACTATTATGAATACTTTCTATTTCTTCACAAACTAAGAATAAGTCACCTCTCCCACACTCCCACCTCCCATGCCCACAGATTGTTTTTCCTTTTGGTGGACCTAATTTACTCAAAAAATTAAAAAAAAATACTCTAAATATCAAATCCATAGATTTTCTAAAAATAGTCTTTTAAAATAAATGTCTAAAATAACAATCTTTGAAAAGTGATTATTACCTGATTCTTCTTCTTCTTCTTCTTTTTTTGTAGATTAATTTAAACGTCATTATCTTTCATTATTATATTTATACTGAATTATTTCCTCTCTCCCACTTTACATTGTGTTCCTGTATTTTATTACTTCCTTAAAATATATTTCAGCCAGCTAACTTTTGATGGAATAAATGTGGTAATTATGGCTGCACTCCATTTATAATTTATTCGATGTTCAGTTTTAAAATTTCTGTATGTAACAGGGTTGACTATATGTATAAAATAGTATATATGTATAAAATAGCTAAGTAAACTTTCTTTATTTCCTTTATTTCCATGTATTTGCAGCACTCCAACATATTTAGAAATCTTAGCTGATGAACCAAGCACAGACGAAATCTAGAAATTATTCAGAAAAAAATGTGAGGGACTTCGATATGTGTAACCTATCAACAAGAATAATCAGGGGGACATAATAGCTGTCTTCCAGAACTTGAAGGGCTGCTACAGAAAAGAAGGGATTGACTTATTCTCCAAAGCATCAGAAGGTAGGACAAGAAGTAACCGGTGGAAGCTTGTTAAAGAGAGATCCAACTAAGAAGTAAGGAGAAATTTCCTGTCAGGGAGAACAGTTAATCAATGGAATAGCTTGTCTTTGGGAGTTGTGGGTGCTCCATCACTGGAAGTTTTCGAAAATAGAAATGGACAACATAAAAATAGAATGGACAACAGTTGACCAGGATGGTATAAACTCTCCTATAGGGTTTGGATTGGAAAACCTCCAAAGTCCCTTCCAGCCTTGTGATTCTTATCTTCTAATTGAAGTGCCCTTGTGTGAAGTACCAAAGTACCCATACACTCCCAACGGCTCAATGTAGCTGTACAAAGCTGATTCATACAATCACACATTTATGACTGTATGATTGTAATTTTGTTGCTTGTATCCTTATGATTTATATTGATATTATTTCCTGATTGCTTATTTGTACCCTATGACCATCATTAAGTATTGTACTTTATGATTCTTGACAAATTTATCTTTTCTTTTTATGTACACTGAGAGCATATGCACCAAGACAAATTCCTTGTGTGTCCAATCACACTTGGCCAATAAAAAAATTCTATTTTATTCTACATGCATGTAAATACCACATACCAGGAGACACATACCAGGAGACCTACACAGTCCAAGAAAAACCTTGAAAGAGTCACCCAGGCCTTCCATAAAATGCAGCAGGAGTGTTGGCAATGTGCTTCATAAAGCATCCCCATTTTAATATTTTGTCCAGCCCTCACATTTTCTGTCTATTTTGGGCTCAATTGTGGTCACAAGTCAGGGGCTATCTGTCATTGTAAAAAATCAAATTCAAAGACCACACCTGTTTGTAATCCCTACCCTTCATTGCTGGCTTGGGTGCTTACATTAATTATAAGCAATTTGCCTGAGGGCAGGAATTTGAAGATTGTTCTTGCATGGCAGGACACTTTCCTTCTGATCCTTACAAATAAAACTGAAACCCCTTCAGTTTATTAAGATCTTATTAACATCACAATCGGGAGATGGGGAGGAGAAAAGTGAACATGCAGATATTGTATGCTTCAAGTCTTTCTTAGGTGGTTAATTGATTTTGGGCGGAAAAAGCAGACATGAGTAGCGTGACTCATCAGGAAGTGCTGATCTTCTCTGACAGGCAAATCTTATATTTTCGATGAATGATTATCAATGCAGAACTATAAGTGTGGGCGAGAAAAGCAGAACAAAATTTTTACCATACTCCCACACACACACATACAGACAGACACTCATGGAGAGACAGAGAGAGAGTGACAGAGAGACAGACAGAGAGACAGAGAGAGGGAGGGAGGGAGGGAGGGGGAGAGAGAGAGACAGACAGACAGACAGACAGAGAAACAGAGACAGAAACAGAGAGACAGAGAGAGGGTGGGAGGGGGAGAGAGAGAGATAGAGAGAGACAGAGACCCAGAGACACAGAGAGTGAGAGAGAGAGAGAGAGAGAGAGAGACAGAGACACAGAGACAGAGACACAGATACAGAGAGAGGGAGGGAGGGAGGGAGAGAGGGGAGGAGAGAGGGTGAGAGGCAGAGGGAGAAAGAGAGAGACAGAGAGAGATGAAATAGAAATGTAAGGCACCAGTTCGTTCAATTATAAAGCAAGGGAGATCCCTAGTGGAGGCTTTCTGTATAAGCAGTTAGTTTTGCATATTTGAACGGAATGGTTTGCTTCAGCAAAGATTGCAAATAAAATATCTTGTGTCAAATGGGAGAGGGAGGTGATTTTTGCATCAAGAACATGTCATTGCAGTTATAAGGGCAAGGAAACGAGTGGGAGGAACATATGCACCAGAAAAAGATCAGCCCTTGGAACTAATACTTATCTGTTTTATTTTTCTGAAGCAGCGTTGGTAGCCAGGCAAAATGCATGCCTTAAAAAAAGCTGTCTAGCTCTGGAAATGGGTTTATTTTTGTCTGAATGGCTATGATGATTTAGAGGTGGTGCAAGACAGAGAAAGATGGCATGGCTTTGACAGATATACACAGGCGCCATTTGCTTTGTTAAATCCCGTCACTCACTTTCTCCATCTGGAAAAATCAACTAGAAACATACAATAATTAAATACTAATAATCTATACTGTTAGAGGGGGAAAGGCTCTTGAGCACTTACAAAAAAAACAACATAACAGCAAACTCAGGGCAAATTATCAGATAGCTCTTAAAACTGAGATTTACAAGAAGGTAGAAAATAAGTCTTCATGGTAGCTGTCAGTTATTGAAGGATGAACACAGAAAGAGGATGTGTAGAGAAAGTATTATGTAAATGTCTACATCTTTCATTTATGGTGTAATATCCATAAACTCATTATTAGAAGATGCATTCATGTTGGTATGCAGCATGTCAGCCAAAACATGAAATGGATTCTGAATTAAACTACTGGCATATATATATATATGTCTTTTTCTTTTTTCATAGGCTTTTATGTGCATATTCTTTCTAGCCAGGTTCCACCTATGTAAGCTAAGTTGTTCTTAGGGCTGAAGAACAACTTAGCTTACATAGGTGGAACCTGGATAGAAAGAATATGCATATATATGTGTGTGTGTGTGTGTGTGTGTGTGTATATGTGTATATATAAAAAAATATTCAAATACATAGTTTCATTAGAATGAACTGTAAATCGAATCGAATCGAATAGAATCGAATAGAATAGAATAGAATAGAATAGAATAGAATAGAATAGAATAGAATAGAATAGAATAGAATAGAATAGAATAGAATAGAATTTTTTATTGGCCAAGTGTCATTGGACACACAAGGAATTTGTCTTTGGTGCATATGCTCTCAGTGTACATAAAAGAAAAGTTATGTTCATCAAGAATCATAAGGTACAACACTTAATGATAGTCATAGTATACAAATAAGCAATCAGATCATAGGAAATTCATATATTGACAGGAAATATAAATCGTAAGGATACAAGCAACAAAGTTACAATCATACAGTCATAAGTGGAAGGAAGATGGGTGATGGGAATGACGAGAAGATTAATAGTAGTGCAGAGTTAGTAAATAGTTTGACAGTGTTGAGGGAAATATTTGTTTAGCAGAGTGATGGCATTCGGGAAAAAACTGTTCTTGTGTCTAGTTGTTCTGGTGTGTAGTGCTCTATAGTGTCGTTTTGAAGGTAGGAGTTGAAACAGTTTATGTCCAGGATGCAAGGAGTTTGTAAATATTTTCACAGCCATCTTTTTGACTTGTGCAGTATACATGTACTCAATGGAAGGCAGACACACAAGGAATTTGTCTTGCTGCATATCCTCTCAGTGTACATTAAAAAAAAGATACGTTCATCAAGAATCATAAGGTACAACACTTAAAGATAGTCATAGGGTACAAATAAGCAATCAGGAAACAATATCAATATAAATCGTAAGGATACAAGCAACAAAGTTACAGTCATACAGTCATAAGTGGAAGGAGATGGGTGGAGGGAACGATGAGAAGATTAATAGTTTGCAGGTGGTTGAATTATTATTGATTCTTTAAGTTTTAGGTCTGATACTGCATCTTGTCCTCTGATTATGAGTCTCTTCCCTACCTTTGCAGATTAGGATCGATAGAGAAGGTTATGCATGCTTTATTATATTGTACCTTTCATGAAGAATTCTGTACTAAGTATATTACATCTCTTTTGCTGCAATTCTCAGGATGTTTGGGAGCAATTTTACATGTCTTTACTTCTATCAGACCAAAATGATTTTATCTTGCATAATGTGGCAAAATTTTGCAGACTGTGTGCAGAGTTCAACAAGAGCCAATACCTAGATCAGTGTCCATGTCAGCTGGTGACTGAACTTGAGCATAATTGAATTCTTGTGTTGTTTATGTTCTGTGCCCTGTTATGAGTAATTCCATAATTTACTGAATTTATGCTATTGTGTAACAATAAAACATATCTGTAGAAAATGAATGAATGAATGAGTGGGTGTGTTAGATACTAACAGCCAAAAAGGTTTCTATCAGATCCAGTGTTTGAGTGGGAAGAATACTCAAATGTGATTGGTTGAACTCCCTGACAGCTCCCTATATAAGGACAAGTTGTCAGAGAGTCAAGCTGCTGAATTGTGCATAGTTGCTGAATAAAGAGCTGTTGTCTGAAGCCCGTTTCCAGTCTCTTCACTCACCCAACTTAACAGAGAGAGGGGAGGGGAGAGAGAGAGTGAGTGAGTGAGTGAGTGAGTGAGTGAGTGAGTGAGTGAGTGAGTTCTGGAAGACTGGTGTTAAAGCATAAACCATATGAAGGGAAACATGATAGCAGTATTCCAATATTTGATGGGCTGCCACAAAGATGAGGGAGTCAATCTATTATCCAAAGCACAAGAAGGCAAGACAAAAAACAACGGACGGAAATTAATCAAGGAGAGAAGCAACCTAGAACTAAGGAGAAATTCCCTAATGGTGAGAACAATCAACTAGTGGAATGGCGTGCCTTCAGGACTTATGGATGCCCCTACCCTGGAGGCTTTCAAGGAGAGACTGGACAGCCATTTGTCTGAAATGGTATAGGATCTCCTGCTCAAACAAGGGGTTGGAGTAGATGACCTCCAAGATCCCTTCCAACTCTGTTATTGAAAAAAAAATTATCCAAAAATCCAGTTGTTTTTAATATCTGGTTACATTATGAGACAATTTTCCATATAATATCAGAAACAAAAACCATGGCCTACAGATTCTAGTGCTGGACTGGAGTCAGAGATAATACATAATTAATTTATAAACACTAGCCAGATGTAATCAACAAACTGTGTTAAGAAATGGACGAAGAGCCTGTAGTACAGTGGACTAAAGCACTGTTATTAACATCTGCTGCTTGCAATTACTGCAAGTTCAAATCTCACCAGGCTCAAGGTTGACTCAGCCTTCCATCCTTTCAAAGGTAGGTGAAATGAGGACCCAGATTGTGGGGGCAATAAGCTGACTTTGTATAAATATACAAAAGTATGAAGGCTATTGCTTAACGCATTGTAAGCCGCCCGGAGAAGGGCGGCATATAAATTAAAAAAGGCAAAAGCAAAGCAAAAGCAATGATGACTGACTGTTATAAAAGGGTAAGAGTAAAATAAGCTCTTGATTTAAACTTTGGGACAAACAAACATGCACACACATATATAAAACCAGGTTTTTAGTCTTTGCGAAGGCTCTTAATTGTAACTAAGTTTCCTGCAATAAAGTATCTTATCTACAAAAGCTCAGTGCCAGTCTTCCCATGAGAAAACCAGGATACAGAAAAAGAATGATTAGAGGTAATCTCAGATACTGTTTGAAGAACTATGTGGACTCAGCATTCTAAAATAACACTTTAAAGGCTAAAATCCATACAACAAATTGGCAAAGATATCACCAAATCTAAGACGTTGCCAGACTGGTTATTGAGAGTCTAGACAAACTACAACACAAAAAGCTTTCGTAAGATAACTGAAGATATGACCAGATTAAAAAAATATATATTGGCAAAAGAAAACAAATTTAAAATAAGGGGAGGTGGGTAGAGAATAATGTGAGAATTTAAAGCATTATTTAAGCATTAATAATACATTTATCAAACCAAAACAGGAAAGAATGCAAGAAGAACTGAGTATGGGAGGATTCTTGTAACGTCTTTAGAAACTCCACTATCCACCAACAAAGCAAACTACAAACTGTGCATCGTGGAACTTTACAATGTTGAGTGACAATTCTGAAAACTATATTCCCACTATATCTAGGGTGAACAATTTGCTCTGCACATACAATAAGTTCACCCACCGTTGTCTTTCTCCAGAGGTATGGAACATCATCTTATGATGGAAAACCTGAAACATACTACTAATAGTAGAACATTTTATTAAAATTTCCACAAGCATTCCTAACTTCGGCTTAGCTTCAATTGTTGTCAGAAAATGTTACGTTTGAATTATGGTGAAGGTTAATTTGGTATGGTCACCTATGTTGGGTCTAGAACATTGCCAGTTCTTAAAATAATTTATTTATTTATTTATTTATTGTTTATATTTATATACCGCCCTTCTCCCGAAGGACTCGGGGTGGTGAACAGCCAACAGATAAAACACAAGAAATACAAAATTTAAAAACAGTATTAAAATCCAATTAAATTAATTTGGCCCACCAATTAAAAGCACCCCTGTATTAAAACCCATAATTAAACAATTTAAAATTAAAACAATTTAAAAATTAGGCCAGCCTGGCTTGTTGGAATAAAAACGTCTTTAGGGCATGACGAAAGGTGTGAAGATCCGGAATCCGCCATATCTCCGGGAGCAGCTCATTCCAGAGGGTAGGTGCCCCCACAGAGAAGGCTCTCCCCCTGGGGGCCGCCAGTTGGCATTGTTTTACCGATGGCACCCTGAGGAGCCCCTCTCTGTGGGAGCGTACTGGTCGGTGGGAGGCTATCGGTGGCAGAAGGCAGTCTCATAAATACCCGGGTCCTAAGACATGGAGCGCTCTAAAGGTGGTAACCAATACCTTGAAGCACACCCAGAAGACCACCAGGAGCCAGTGCAGCTCGCAGTGACCCTATTCCCATCATCCTAGGACAGCGTGGTGGTTATGTCAGTGTGTGAGAGTTCATGGTAACAAGTCAGCCAATGGGAACCGTGACCCAGACAACTCGGAGCCTGGGCGTGACTTAGGTTCACTGATGTGTATTATATAGCTTCTGTGATTATTGATTCTGTACTTCTGGATTCTGAGTTCTGGTTCTGGCTTCTGCTGTATAGTATTGTATATAAAGAAGTTTCTTTTATAAATGAATACTGCTGAATTATTTACTTGTGTGCTGGTTGGATTGCTGCAAACTCTAATAGGTTAAGAGCTGGGCTTGTCAGCTGGAAAGCCGGCAGCCCGGGTTCAAGACCCGAGCTCTGCACCACAAGGTGAGCTCCCATCCTCACCTCAGCTCCTGCCAACCTAGCAGTTTGAAAGCATGCAAATGTGAGTAGATAAATAGATACTCTTTCAATGGGAAGGTAGCAGCGTTCCATGACATCATGCTGGACACTTCACCATGGAAATGTCTTTAGACAGCATTGGCTCAATGGGCTTCAAACGAAGATGAGCATTTCCCCCTATAGTTGTTAATGACTAGCAGAATAAAATCTGCAGGAATTTTTTTTTACCATCACCTAATGTGCTGATTCTTCACTTTATATTGCATTATATTGTATTATATTATCAGTGATGTTATCATGTAGTGTTTTTTTTTAATATGTGACTCTCTATTCAGTTAAATAATAATAATAATAACAACAACACAGGAATGGTCTGGCAACCTTCTGAATAGAGATTTTATCTATGAAATCCCATTCTATTAATTTCCTGAGCTAGCTCTGGTAAATATGCTTGGTCCTTTTCTTGTACTGCAAAATGTTGACTTAAAATTCTTATCTATTGATGATTCTAGCATTTGCTGTTAGAGCCATGTTGGATGGAGCTTGCTTAAGGAAAGGAAACATACCTTTTGGCTCATTCTCAAGCAATATGTCAACTAAAAGCCAGGAATACCCAGATTAATCAACTGCTTATTGCACAAATAGAAGGTTAAAAACGACAAAGAGAAGCCAATTTACCTAATCTACATCAAGTCTTACTTTCCTGCTTACCTCATCTTTTTTTTTTTCCTTTACTGATTCAACGGATCATATTTTATCAGCTGGATTTCCAGTCTGAGGAAATGGTTTTCAGATTCTTTATATTTTGTAGAAATGAACTCCTTTTTATTATCACCATTTCATGATTACACAAGCGGTCCACCATAAGCAATGCAGGTAACAATTGCAGAACATCTATTATTTCTGTGAAACTAACACAAAAGCCAGGAAGGGAAAAAATATGGAGAAAATTTAAGTTTATTACCTGAATGCTATAAACTTTGGAAATGAGTTCTGTTCAAATGAGAAGCAGTAAACATAAAAGGTCTGTACCTTTCTGTCGAACTTGCCAATACATTATGAATGAATACCAGTGTAATTATGGCCCAAGACAAAATTAATATTGAGCCTATAAAGAAATAAGGATAATATATGATAATAATAAAAAAGAAGATGTGAGAAAGTTCCTAATTAAAGGATACCACGGTCTGCCTTTTGTGTACCAATTTCAGAGAAAGATTGTATCTGTGCATATGTGTGTATCAAAATACTCTTATGCAACCTTCCGTAGTGCTGAATTTCATTTACTTTCCCTTAGCTTGTTCAAATGGACATTGATCTTTATTTTACATTTTAGCTTGCTAAATGGTTATCTGCATTCATCCTCTCTATCATAATAATTAAACATACAGATAGCATCTAAGAAATAATGTGTGTATACGTGTGTATTCTGAAGCCTTGTAAGACTTCTGGATTTCATACTTGTCTACCCATGAAATATATGATTAGAACCTACCACTGAATGCAACAAAGTCTACTTAAAATTCAAAACATGGTTATTGTTTTATCGTATCGTCTAGTCTTGCCAATTTCCTTTGCCAGGAAAGCAGTAGCTTATTCATACAGTATCGCTCTGCACTGCAATTAGATTCTTGTCTAAAAGCTATCTTGTATTTTCTGGATCATGTAATAAAGAACTGCGCATGCCGACGCCATTCTGGGAAGCCTATCTGTGTATTTTGTTAGTTTTTCATCCAAGACTTCTATTGAGTTTTTGAGGGGGTGTTGTTTGTCTTGTTTGCTTGCTTTTAAGAAGCGGTTTTCTCTGAGATGAAAAGTTAAAGCATATAAATGAGATCACGCATGCAGAAAATCTATTAAAAACACCAGTAATTCATGGCTAACAGCCCAAGGAGGAAGTCAGCCTGTCAAAGGAGAGCAAGTAGCATGACTCCAAATAAAATTGCTAAAATGAATATAAAAGTCCCAAGAACATTCATTGTTCACACTGATTAAGAAAACCAGGCAGAACAAAATGTTTATGGCCTTAACTTTGAGCTAGAAACAAACATTATTGTAGAATTGATTTTTTCCTATTACATATTACTGTCTCCACTCACACCAAGTTTCAGACCTTGTAAGAATAAATTCAGAAGTCTCTGTGTGATACCTCCATTTTTGGGGTGGGGTGGGGGAAACAGTTACTCCAATGATAAATTTTGGCAGAAGAATATCTCTATGTATTTTATATGCTTGTTGAAGAGAGCTATATCTGAAAAGTTGAGCTGTAGATCATCCAATGCACTGTAATGCATAATTTGGGAATACAGCCAGTTCTCAACTTATGACCACAGTTGGGTCCAGAATTTCCATTGCTAAACTAGGGGTTTGTTAACCGAAATGCAGCCACTTTTATTACCTTTTCTGTTACAATTGTTAAGTGAATAATTGCACTTGTTAAGTGAGTCATTTGGTTGGTAAATGAATCCAGCTTTGCTGGTCAGCAAATGGTGAGCACATGACTCCAAGATGCACAACCACCATAAATGTATGATAAGTGCCTGAATTTTGATCATTTGATGGGGATGCTATGATGATTGTAAATGATGATGTCACTTTTTTTCAGTGCCATTGCAACTTCAAGCAGACACTAAATGAATGATTGTAAGTCAAGCACTATCTGGAGTGCCTCAAGGTTCTTTGCTCTTTTTTCTTTTCTTTTCTTTTCTTTTCTTTTCTTTTCTTTTCTTTTGCTGTAGTGCTAGAGTTGTTACCAATTTCTCCTAGGTTTAGTTGGAATCAGAGGTTAATGACTAGCTTGTGCAGGTCTGTACCTAGTAATCTATAGCTTACTTGAGCTATGCCTGAGAATGAGGAGGTACGTTTCAGAGCAGATATACAATAAATCAGGGGTGTCAAACTCGATTTCATTGAGGGCCGCATCAGGGTTGTGTTTGGCCGGAGTGGATGTGGTGGACATGGCCAGCTCAACATCCCTTGTATCGGGGGCCAGTGGTGCCTGAGCACTCTGCCAGTGAAAATGGGCTCCTGAGCTGTTTTCAGCTGCGACAGCTTCCTGCAACCCTCTGCCAGTGAAAACTGCACTCGGGAGGGCTGCACATGGCTCTCATGAGCTCCGTTTTCACTGGCAGAGGCACTGTGGGCCAGTCCTTTATTGTTTCCAGGGTGGCCCCATGGGCCAGACCTAAGCACCCCACAGGCCAGGTCCATCCCCCAGGCCTTGAGTTTGACACCCCTGAAATAGATCATTGTTTGATTTTGCAACAGTTGAATGTATCACAAGCAGCAGAAGTGATTATTTTTTTTAATAAAATTATGTGTTGTTTTTGTGCATTTAAGGTGGCTTTGATTCCTTTATAAAAGTCCTCTGATGGGGGAAAAAAATACTACAGTACCACAATTGATGAAGGATGTTGCTGCTGTTAAACTGCACAACAGTCCCAGTCCTAAAATGTGAAGCAGCCATGGTGAGTGTCTCTCCAATTCAGGTTCAATGGCTAAATGACCTAAGCAAGGTTGCATCTTGACTTCTTCCTGATAATATCCAGAGCCTGGATAGCTCTGCAGACTAAGCACTGTAATTTAACACCAGCTGTCTGCAATTAAAGTAAGTTCGAATCTTGCCAGGCTCAAGGTTGACTCAGCCTTCCATCCTTTCTAAGGTAGGTAAATTGAGGACCCGCGGGTGTTTGTATGTAGGTCTTTGGTTATTCGGGTCTTCTCCCACGTAAAATTGGAAGTGTCTCGGCGACATTTCGACAAAGTCTCATTCGTCATCTTCAGGCTGGTGTTCTCGGCTTCGTGCTTCCAGGAGCAATTTTTTTTGCTCCTGGAAGCACTTAGCCGAGAACACCAGCCTGAAGATGACGAATGAGACTTTGTCGAAACGTCGCCAAGACACTTCCAATTTTACGTGGGAGAAGACCCGAATAACCAAAGACCTACACACACACACACACACACACACACACACACACACACACACACACATATATATATATATATATACACACACACACACACACGACATTTCTTGCAACACCTACAGGGATTGATTATGTTGCCTCCAGGCTGGCAGACAAAATACTTCCCATTTGGCTTTGTGTGAATGATGTCATTAATCCAGGTTGGCCTAAGGACATCCCTCAAGGCCCTTGTTCAATACTGTTAAGAGGGGAGAGTAATTATTAACCAGCAGAAGACAAAAGCCATGATCTTCTCTAATAAGGTGAACCTATGACATAGAGGGAGTGAAATGTTACAAATACCTTGGTGCTTCTTTTCCAAGCTTCTTAAAGGAGATTTGCTCATGTCAATTATGCTACTTTCATGTTTCAGAAAAGGGCCAGGGCAGTATTAAAAGTCCATCAAAAACAAAGATCAATCTTCATTCCTTCCGCTATAAAGCTGTTTATTGCAAAACACAGTTGCTAATTTTTAAATGGAACACAGTTTGGGTCTCTACTCCACTTGCAGGGAAAAAATGTTTTTTTAAAAAGAGTTATTTTCCTTTTTTTTGACTCCTGGATGTGCATCCAGTATAGTACTAAGGCAGGGGTCAGCAACCTGCGGCTCTGGAGCCATATGTGGCTCTTTCATCCCTCTGCTGCAGCTCTCTGATGCCAGTCAGCTCCACAATTGATAGGGCTTTTGGTTAGGACCAGTAGAGGAAAAAGTATGCCATGCTCAAAGGAGACTCTATGGTGGGGGAACCGGAATTCTGGTTGGCAGAGAGAAAAGGACACCGCGCTAGGAGGAGATTCTATGGTGGGGGAACTGGATTTCTGGCCGGCTCCAGAATTGAATGGGGGGGGGGCTTCCTGTTAGGACCTTTGTGGCTCTTTGAGTGTTTAAGGTTACCAACCCCTGTACTAATGTTAGAAGCAGAGTGGTCCCGAAGTGTGGCTAGCTATGTTGTCAGCCTGGTTAAAACCTTATTTTGGTACCAACAGGATTATTGCCATTAATACCACCTCTTGGTTTCAAATCCTCTTGAACTCCTAGGCAATTACTAAATTTAGGACTGATAAATCTAAGGAAGGACTAGAAGGTACTCAGTAATCATCTACGACAGTTTTCAAGCCTTACCCATCACTTAGAAACTTCTGAAGAATTACTCCAGATGCCTCTCTGTATTCACACCAATTGGTTTTTAGTATTGCCTAGCATCAGTTTGGCTAATAGGTAGATTTAAAAAAACAAAACAAAAAAAACCTTGTCTCCAAAGAGGATTTGCTCATACTGTATGAGTTGGGTAAGGGTGAGTTAATAGAATACAATTTGTTTTACATAAGTTTTTTGGTTTTTTTTAAAAAATCTAGGCTGATCAAGATTCTTTTCCATCAACTTCTAGGAGATTTCTGATGAATTTTATACATGACTCCTTTTAGTTGATAAGAGATCTCAATGTTTTATGGCATTTGCTAAATTCTGTCTTCTAACTCATCATGTGATTATAACTGTAAATGATGGCTTGCGTTAGATATTTGACAATGTTTTGACATTTATCTCATTTTATCTTACATTATCTTATTTTATTGTATCTTATTTAATTATGTTATTTATTTAATTGTACGGTTGTCACTGTAATACAAATTCAAAAAAATAATAATGAATGCCTTTGTGTTTTTTGCTCTGTTTTAATCCTTGACTGTCTTAATATTTGTTTGAGAGAGTTAAGTTGTGTTTAATTTTCTTATGCCCCTTCAGTAACATTGGAAATAAATAAATAACAAACATAAATAAATAAATAAATAAATGTTCTAGAGAACAAACCAGCAAAGCAAAACAAAATCATAGCAATGAGGAAAAACTATCCTGCTGCAAACATGTCATTCCTCTGTTGCATTAAAATATCTTGGAAGAGAGACACAGAGAGAGAGAGACAGAGAGAAACAGAGGGAGACAGAGAGAGGGAGAATGAATAATTTCTTGGAATTAATACTGTATGTGGGCACCATATATAGGTATAAGAGTCCAGAAACTTAGAGCCAGTTGAAGCAGAAGTCAACAGGAAAATGCATGCCCAGAAGCTCTGTAGAGTTCCAAGTTTGGAAACACACACACACACAAAAAGAGGTAAGGTTTAATATGAATTGGTGACAGTTTTTGGAATGTGGAACAATGAAGATGAGCTAGGAAGAGCACTAAATAGCATTGTTCTAGCTGAAATGTGAGGGATGCGGTGGCTCAGTGGCTAAGACGCTGAGCTTGTTGATCGAAAGGTCAGCAGTTCAGCGGTTCAAATCCCTAGTGCCACATAATGGGGTGAGCTCCTGTTACTTGTCCCAGCTTCTGCCAACCTAGCAGTTCAAAAGTACGTAAAAAATGCAAGTAGAAAAATAGGGACCACCTTTGGTGGGAAGGTAACAGCATTCCGTGCGCCTTCAGCATTTAGTCATGCCGGCCACATGACCACGGAGATGTCTTCGGAAAGTGCTGGCTCTTTGGCTTTGAAACAGAGATGAGCACCGCCCCCTAGAGCCGGAAACAACTAGCACATATGTGCGAGGGGAACCTTTACCTTTTAGCTGAAATCTATAGAGAATGACAAGGAAGGGATGAGAATTCTTGTTGATGATGTTATTTTAATTGCTTCTAGTAGAAGGAAAAGCTTTCATGTGTGTGGTACACTTGTTTTGGTTACAGTTTTTATGCTCAACCTGTTGAGCCCAGGACACTGCAACCGTCATAAATACATGCCAGTTGCCAAGCATCCAAATTTCAATCATGTGACGGTGAGGATATTGAAACGGTCATAAATGTTAAAACCAGACATAAGTCGCTTTTTTCAGTGATGTTGGAACTTGGAATGGTCACTAAATGAGTGGTCATAAATCAAGGAGTAGCCGTATGGTGACAGATTCTAGAGCACCAGAGAAATATTGGACTACAAAAAATTGACCAGTAAAGGTGAAAAGGAAGAAAATCCCACATTAAAAAAAACTTAATATAGAAATAGCAGTTAGATTTATATACCACTTCACAGTGTTTTTACAGCCCTCTCTTAGCGGTTTACAGACTCAGCATATTGCCCCCAACAATCTGGATCCTCATTTTACCAACCTCAGAAGGACAGAAAGCTAAGTCAACTTTGAGCTGGTCAGAATGAAACTGCTGGGAGTTGGCAGTCACCAGAAGTAGCCTGTAGTACTGCATTCTAACCACTGCACCATCATGGCTCATTGGAACATAGTGAAATATTCGGTACATATATTCCCAAGAAAAACAAAGTGAACTATGAAATAGAGGCATGGAAGGCACTCTTGATGGTTATAGGGAAACTTTATAGTTTCTATACACTAAATCAGTTTTTGTCAATCTCAGCAACTTTAAGATGCATGGACTTCAGCTTCCAGAATTCCCCAACCAGCAGGCTGGCTGGGGAATTCTAGGAATTGAAGTCCATGCATCTTAAATTTGCTGTCCATGCATCTTAAATTTGCTGAGGTTGAAAAAAAAACTGCTCTAAATCAATATACAAAGTAATCGCTAATAACAGTGTGACCTTCAAAGAAGATTCAAGAAATGCTGTAATGATCTTTAGATTATGAAAAGAACAATAAGATGGACATGAACCAGCCTACCACCTCCACCTTCAATTAAGAACTTTTTAAACAACTGGTTGAAATCAATTGTTTAAACAAAATTAAACACAACTTAACTGCAGGTGTTGAAGTCGAATTACCCACTGGCATCAACAGAGGCATATTGCCCATCCTTCTATCTTACAAACAAATGCCAGTAAATTGAAATATATAATTCATTGATCAGAAGGGCAGACCAACAAAGAAGAAAAATAGCAGCAGCAGATATGAAGTCTACACATAATGAAAACCAGGTTGTTGATTCTTCTACCCCATGACAGAGTATGTAAGGGAACATTCAGAATTGATTGGCTGCTAATCAGATCTAAAACATTTGCAAAATGTTATTTGCAAATATACGAGTGGAAACTACAATAAAATCTTTGCCCTGGTAATGAAGCACCTAATAAACAGATCATTGTTGAGCATTGCAACATAAAAAGGAATGCAAGTGGGTGTGAATATGGTACCCCAGTATGAAGAATTTAAATAAGACATTTATAGGAAATGATCATTAGGACTGACAAATACAGAAAAATAAAACAACAAAATGCAAACGATCATAAAGGATTTCCAACACGATGCTGAGCATGGAACACAACATTGAACGAAGTGCTTCATTTTGCACTTTGCCTATATACAAAGAACTAGATAACAGATGGGTTTTTATATCAACTTATACTGATGACCTGGTAATATTGCTGAGGAAGTAACACTGACAGAAGGAAAGCACTAAACCAAGATACTGAGTCAGAGGATCTAGGATCTGGGCAACATAGTCTACTCTCTGGGAATATATAGATTGAGAGAAGTTAATGAAAGTTATCTTCCAAACCAAAAGGACAAATAGAAGCAATATTAGTTTGTGCATGAAGGGAGATAAAGCAGTGAACATGCCTAGGCTCTATGCCTACCTCGGTGAGATAAAAGAACAATGATAACCAATAATAGAGATGTGTGTTTGGAAAGACATTGTGGCTACCACTAGAATTTATGCAGAATATTTTTTGCAGCAACTCAAAATGATTGGAATGCAACAAATAGAAAGGCAACCATGCACCAAACCTATCTGCCCATGACTTCAAGATGCAATTTAATTAGATGAGCAATTGGGATTGGAGTCAAACCCGGCAAAGAATCTTTCAGCAGCTATTAGCTTTTGCTGAGACAGGCATCCATCAGTTGGTTAAGGAAAAAAACAACCTTGGGTAATACTTTCTATGACCAAAATATACTATTTGTTTTAACAGCAGAAGTTAGTCAGGAAGCAGTGGAAATTAAAGATTTAGGCCTAAAACCAAACAAGCCTGCATAATCTTAAAAACTGAATTCAGCCTGGATTGTACTAATTCAAATTGAGGAAACCAACACAGAGAGGTAAAGAGAGGGTCACAGGCACAGTCACATTTTTGGCCACAGGTGTCAAACTCAAGGCCCATGGGCTGGATGCAGCCCGCGATGTTGTCAGATGTGGCCAGTGGTGGGTTGCTCCCGGTTCAGCCCGGTTCGGCCAAGCTGGTAGCAGTGACGCTATTATGTCACCGAACCGGTTCTCTTTCTTTGGGAGCTGGGCCCTCCCACCCGCCCCCGCGTTATTCCGACCTTATATTTCTTCTTTTTTCGCCCAGCTGAGAGGTGTGGCAGAGCGGATTGCCGCACCTCAGCTGGGCAGATTCGCAATGCACGACCGAAGAGGAGACCGAAGATTTTGCGCAAAGCACGTGACCAAAGAGGCGATCGCGCATGAAGCACATGCACAAAGAGAACTGGTAGTAAAGCCGGTTAGAACCCACCCCTGGATGCGGCCCATGGGGCAGTGATGGGTTGCCCCCAGTTCGGACTGGTTCTATAGAACCGGTAGTAAAACCGGAGGGAGGCTCCACCCACTGACCCTGACATCATCAGAACGCTTCTGCGCATGCGCAAAAGAGCACGCATGTGCATAAGTGAAGCACATGCACACGTGCGGTCCTGTTACAAACTGGTAGTAAAGGTAAGTAGAACCCACCGCTGCTGCGGGGCCATCCTGGAAAATGTAAGGGGCCGGCCTGTGTCGCTTCAGCCCGGTCTACCCAATGCAAAGAGGAAACATTGGGTCAGTGTGGCTTCAGCCCGGTCTACCCATTGGGAAGCAGAAACATGCCAGCAGTTTGGGGAGTGGCTTCAAGCTGGCCATGCCCACCCAGTTGGTCACACCCATCCAGTTGGCCATGACCGCCCGGCCCTTCAAAGTCAACCACAGCCCTGAGGTGGCCCTCAATGAAACTGAGTTTGACACCCCTGTTTTAGATCTACAGAAGGCAAGTCCTTAGACAGGAGAGCATCATCATGAATTATTATGGAAATGAACATAGTTTATAAACCACTAAATGTTGAGAATGGTGTTGACATATGCAGCAGTTATTATGAAATGTCCCTACTAAGGCACTTGAAAGTGTCTCTACTAGTGCCACTTGAAATGTATGTTGAGACACAAACAAGGGATGAAACATTCTTGATTTTTGGATTTAATTTTTTTTTTACTATGTCCTATAACCACATCTTTGCTGTACCTCTGTGTATATGCTTCCTTTGAGCCCTGCTTCTTCACCAAGCTCATTATGCCTAAATTACTACAAACCAAATACAGTAAAGTGCCTTTCAAAAGCTAATCCTTTAAACTGCAATAAAACAGTGTTTGTTGAATAGTTCACTGCTGTGCAGGGAGAAAAAAACATGTATATCTTCTTTGATTTCCTGGGAAGGGAATTAAAAGGACATCCCAAATCACCATCCCATTTCTATCTAAAACATTGGCAGTGGCTTTTTTCTATTCTATTACAGGAATTTATTTATTTATTTTATTTATTTGTTTAGACTTATATGCCGTCCTTTCTCCGAGAGGACTCAGGGCGGCTCACAACAATAAAACAGAAAAATAAAACAAAAACTCCGGGTTAAAAGTTACACATAAAATCCCTAAAATCAATTAAAATCCATTTTAAAAACCCCTATCAGTCCAGGCCGGCCAGGCGAAATAGCCATGTTTTAGTTCGCGGCGGAAAGAGCGAAGGTCAGGGGCCATCCGGAGCTCCAGGGGGAGCTGATTCCAGAGGGTAGGTGTGCCCACAGAGAAGGCCTGCTCCCTAGGGGTCGCCAGCCGACACTGTCTGGCCAACGACACCCCGAGTAGTCCCTCTCTGTGGGAACGCACCGGATGATGGGGAGCTGTTGCTGGCTGCAGAAGATCCGCCAAATACCCCGGTCCTAAGCCATGAACTTGGTTCTATTGCTTTGATCTAAAACAACCAACTTTGCCAGTTTGAAACAACACCACAACGTACAGACATTTCCTGAGGCGAAAAATGATTTTATTTTATTTTTTTTATTCTATTTTATTTAGAAAAGGAGAAAGGGAACAGTTTCTCTATGAATAATTTTGCCCCATGTCTCTTGCCTTGAGCAGGTTGGACTAGAAAACTCCTGAGATTCCTTCCAGCCCAATGATTCTATGTTCTATAATTTACCTTATTTCAGAAATTTGTTTCAAATGTTCTCACTAGGTTTCAGCAAAGTCAGAAATTAAATAAAAGGCAATCAACTTCAGTGCCTAGAAAAGAGAAGGATGTCATTCTAGGTTTCTCAGGATCAACTTGGAAACTGTCCAAACCACACTGAGAAAGGACCAGTGCTTCTGAGTTTGCACATGTTTTTCCTACTGTGAAGTGAGAGTCCCTGCATCTTGATAATGTGTCTTATGTGACCTGACTATCTACTATGATTTGCTCAAATGCGCCTAGCTTACCATGATGTTCTTTGATTCTGGATGCATGCTGCTTGATTTAACACCATTATTATTTCTTGCATTTATGAGCTGCGAAAAGCAACGCTACACAAAAGCTTTATTGAATGCATAATGCCAACAATATCCCATGGTTGTATTTCTCTGAATATATTGTGCACAGCAGACAAAAGGATGGCTGTATTTTTTAAAGTCCATACTGTTTGTCAGCCTTGATAGTTCTGATTAAAAAAAAAAAAAAAAAACAACCTTGCTGTCTTCTTATGGTTTAAGGAATTGGTAAACTCAGGGTTAGCTCAGCTTTCCATCCTTCCGAAGTCGGTAAAATGAGGATCCAGATTGTTGGGGGTAATATGCTGACTCTGTAAACTGCTTAGAAAGGTCTGTAAAGCACTGTGAAGAGGTATATAAGTCTAAGCGAAGAGCCTTGGTGGTGCAGCAGACTAAAGTGCTGTTAAGTAGCACCAGCTGCCAGCAATTACTGCAAGTTCAAATCTCACCAGGCTCAAAGTTGACTCAGCCTTCCATCCTTTCAAGGTAGGTAAAATGAGGACCCGGATTGTGGGGGCAATAAGCTGACTTTGTATAAAAAAGAACACCGGTTTTGGGGGGGGGGCAAAAGCCCTACTAAGCATGTATATACAAAAGTATGAAGGCTATTGCTTAATGCATTGTAAGCCGCCCTGAGTCTCCAGAGAAGGGCGGCATATAAATCGAACAAATAAATAAATAAATAAGGGCTTATTGCTATTGCTATTGCTATTGCTATTGCTAACTAAATAGGCTAAATTAGACTGTGTTTTGATGGAACTGGATGTTATACTCAGCAAGAGCTGCCACAAAACTTGACAATTCATCTAAATCCATATATCATAAATTTTAGTCCTAATCATTCATGTTAGCTTAGCCTTCATATACCAGCCAGAGGTACCAAAATACATAGATATTTTTAGTGCTTATTAGGTTTCCTGTCAAACTTGACCTAATTGTATCATCATCATTATTATCATCATCGTCATTGCCATCATCATTGTTATTTTCATAAAATGCCTTTGTCTAGTTTCTTCATTTACAAGAATGGCTCTGAGCCCCATATTCTGAGGACATTTCTTTTTAAGATCTCCACCTGCCAAAGAAAAAGAAAGGTAGATCAGTAATTGCTTAGGAAGATAAATTGGATGATCAGGAGAACATTCATAAATGTACTGTGTTAATACACAATACTTAGATGTATTCTGTTAAATGGATGTTTTATGATTCATTAGGACAGCTATTTTGGTGAGAAATTTCAAAATTGTCCACTGGTCCACCCCAGTACACATGAGTCAGTCCATTTGCTGAATCTAGCTGAATATTATCTATATTAATTTGTATAATGACTCAGAGGGGTTTTTTTTTTTTTTCAACATCACTTGGAGTTGCAAGGAATTTAATCTTAGATTTCTGCATATAAAGTGAGTGTTCCAGAACTATAATTCCTCTCCTAAAACATTACAGAGAACTTGTCAGACAGATGCTCAATTTCGACGTCGATTGGTCTTAAGGCTAAGATCTATCACTCAGACTTTTTAAGCTGTTAACAGAGAAAACAGACTTTATACCTGATCAGATTATGATACTTTAGCAATTAGACACATGGATTTAAACAGTGTCTGGGAAACCTAGGAATAATTTAAAAATAGGAAGTTAATAATAAGGAGCTCTCTTAGAAAGCAAAGATTTTAAATATCACAAATGCCAATTACCTTAAATCGTACCTTATATCTATTTTAATATAAAATTTTAAAAAGGGATTATAAAGAAGTGTCTTTCAAATCATATTTTATAACTGTATTTGTTGTTAATGCTTATTTTAAAACTGAGATCATTCGTTCATTCATTCATATCTCCATTGTAGGTACCACTTCTGCCAAAGGAGCAGATCAGCAGGTTTAATAGTTTCTCTGTTCGTTATTTCAACATAACTTTTGCTGATCTTGGGATTGCTGAAGTTACTTTCAGCAGCCAGATTGAAGAAAGAAAAGCGGTGATAAGTTAAACTGCTGCCCAAGAGATGAAATTGGAAATGGCAGAATCAGTGTGGGATTTGCTGAGCTCATCTGTGAAGTATAAGCATAAACAGCCTTATTGACAGAACAAAGTTATGTGGCTAAGTGTGCAAATGTCTATTTTTTTAAGGGCTTCCACACGAACGCACAGAGCCACTTCTAAAGCAACTCCAGACCTCTAGGATTCTTGTCAGCCATGTTTGAGAGTCAAACTGATTTATTATCTGGTTCCTCTTGGGTACAGTTTAAACTGCAGTAAAACTGATCTTTAAAAATGAAAGCAAGAAGCTTAGTGGGTGCTTGGAGGCAGGCTATTTCTAAGTGCCTGTCTCACCGTGTTTCCAAGCTTCTAAATTTTAAGGATTTGCATGAGAAAGATGACTTATTTTCAATTTCCTTTCTTTTTGCCTCTGCAGATGACCAAAATAAATAGATAAAGTATAAAATAATTATAAGTATGTATGTACGTATGTACATATGTATGTATGTATGATCATCTTAACTAAGTGACTCAGGATGACTTACCCATATCTACTTCATCTTATCCGGGTGAGCTGAAGATCACTGTTCCCCATCCAAATCTCCAGAGCCTCCAAGCACCATGAAAGAGCATCTACAATTTCACAGAGAGAACTACCATAATTTCACAGAGAAAACTACCAGAGAAGAAGGAGACAACCTATTTTCAGAAGTACCAGAGATCAGGATACGAAGATCAATCTAGAAGTAAGAAGAAATTTCCTGATACTCAGAACAATTAATCAGTGGAACAGCTTATCTCCGGAAGTTGTAGGTGCTCCATCCATGGAGGTTTTCAAGAAAAGACTGGACAACCATTTGTCTGGAATGGTATAGGGTCTTGTGCTTGAGCAGAGGTTGGACTAGAAGACTCCAAGGTCTCTTACAACCCTATTATTCTATGTTCTAAGCAGGCAATGGCAAACCACTTCTGAATTCATGCCAAGAAAATCATGGGGATGTTTCCAGGCAATCATCAGGAGCAACCACTGACTCAAAGGGACATACATACAT
Organism: Pantherophis guttatus; assembly: GCF_059756535.1. NCBI lineage: Eukaryota > Metazoa > Chordata > Lepidosauria > Squamata > Colubridae > Pantherophis > Pantherophis guttatus. The sequence goes on along the minus strand of NC_142067.1, from coordinate 109,787,499 downwards.
ACATACATACATACATACATACATACATACATACATACATACCTCAGCTTCTAATTTGGAAATGGATATTATAACTCAGAATTCTTTGGGACAATTATTTCAACTTTTTTGAGTTCCTTTTAATCAGACTTGCATTTGAGCATTTCTGAAAATTTTAAAAAATCTGAGTCACAGTCAAGATGGATGAATTTCTCTAGACAGAAAAGGTGGGTGCCCTGGGATAGTGAATTATAGATTATTACTGCTGTCATTTTATATTTCTCAGTTTGCCTTCAGGAACTCCCATTGATCCACTTCCTTTTTAAACTGCAGTAGATCACAGCTTTTACTTTATAGTGACATTTTGATATACATTACAGCCAGAGAGGTCAAAATACTGAAAATTGAGATGAAAACAAGATAGAGGCACACAAGATATAATACAAGATTAAAAAAAAAAGAACAAACAATCAAACAAAGCCATCTTATTGTAATGCAGAGAGAATATTGTTTTTTCCAAGACCAAATAAGATTTTGATACTTGCAGAAAACTCAGATTTCTATGTGATGGAAAATAGATACCATCAAAGTAATAATATGACAATGAGCAATAATTTGAGGGGTTATGAATTTCCAAGTCTTCCCTCTGAAGTGCCAGCTGCTTTGCTATTTGCATTCACAAGGGGACTTACTAGTAAGAGACTATCTGTTGGCCACTAAACAGAAGCTGCTTGGATGTAATAGTCTATATAGGAATTTTTCCTTATTCTTCACCTAACATAAGCAGATTTAAGGAAGATGCATGCTACACAGATTCACAAATTACTAAGCAAATTACAAATTACTTATTTAGCTGAATAACATACTAAGCCATCAGCCAAGATTTTTAAAAGATAACATCTTGGTTTATGTAATGTAGTAAGGCAAAGCGGGACACAGTGGCTCAGTGGCTAAGATGCTGAGCTTGTTGATCGAAAGGTCGGCAGTTCAGCGATTCGAATCCCTAACGGTGAGCTCCCGTTACTTGTCCCAGCTTCTGCCAATCTAGCAGTTCGAAAGCACATAAAAAATGCAAGTAGAAAAATAGGGACCATCTTTGGTGGGAAGGTAACCGTGTTCTGTGCGCCTTGGGCATTTAGTCATGCCGGCCACATGACCACGGAGATGTCTTTGGACAGCACTGGCTCTTCAGCTTTGAAACAGAGTTGAGCACCTCCCCCTAGAATGAGGAACAACTAGCACATATGTGAGGGGAACCTTTACCTTTACCTAAGGCAAAGCTAAGCAAAGCACATTATTGCATAGTCTGATGTGGAAATCTAATCTACTTTCCCATGTTTTTTTCAGCACCAAAAATATAAATTAGTGGAAGAACTCAGGTATGTTTTTTATAGTTTGCAATGCATAGTATATTAATATTATAGCTGTTCAGCACTTCAGAATTGGTGACCAAAGCTTGTAGGGGATACAACCAAGGAGAATAACATTCCCTTCTGCAACTCTTCAAAGTAGCCATGTTTTTTCTCCTGTGAGCACATGTCTGCACTTTGCTTCTGTCATGTAATCTGAGATAAGGATACAGCTACTTTTGCAGAAAGAGTTACGTTTCTCTCCTATTGTATACTTTGACACATCATATTGGAATTCAGCTTGAGTTATTGCATAACCATAAAAATAAAATACAAAAGAGATTTTGAAAGTTTTGAGTATGAATGTTTTATATTACATGGTCAGTAACATAGCTTCTGGATTACTTTTTTCTTCATCCTTACAAGGGAAAAAAGAGTATTTGGCCAAAAAAAAAAATGTAATGAGATTGAGGTGGCTTTTTTGATATTTCCTACAAAGATTAAGGACTTGGGTTGGGGGTGGGATACTTCAAACTGACATCTGTGCTGATTAAAGCTTATTAGTTCTGACAGATCTTTATTTTCTGAAACAGTATGTAATTCGATGTTAACTTTGAAGAACAATAATAAGGAAGAATTGATGTTAGTGGAAGTCTCAAAAATGTTAACTTTTCTAGGAAAACATTTTTTTAGACTTTGTTGTTGTTGTTAGTTGCAAAGTCATGTCCGACTCATCGCGACCCCATGGACAATGTTCCTCCAGGCCTTCCTGTCCTCTACCATCCTCTGGAGTCCATTTAAGCTCACATCTACTGCTTCAGTGACTCCATCCAGCCACCTCATTCTCTGACGTCCCCTTCTTCTTTTGCCCTCAATCTTTCCCAGCATTAGGCTCTTCTCCAGTGAGTCCTTCCTTCTCATTAGGTGGCCAAAGTATTTGAGTTTCATCTTCAGGATAAGGCTTTCTAAAGAGCAGTCAGAATTGATCTCCTCTAGGACTGACCGGTTTGATCGCCTTCCAGTCCAAGGGACTCGCAGGAGTCTTCTCCAGCACCATAGTTCAAAGGCCTCAATTCTTTGGCCCTCAGCCTTTTTTATGATCTGACTTGCATAGCCTTACAGTGCAATTGGGAAAACCATAGCCTTGACTATATGCACTTTTGTTGGCAGGGTGATGTCTCTGCTTTTTAGTATGCTATCTATTTCTTAGACTAGCGCTTGAATTGATTCTTCTGGACCTTTTGCATAAGGTAGTTCTCACTTAATCTCCCTAACTGGGACCAAACTTTCCTTAGCAATAGTAATTTTGGTAGACCCAATTGTGATTATTAGGCCAGGACTCCACCATAATTAGGCCAAGGCTTCACTTCAGTCATAATCAAACAACTCAACCTTATATTCTTGTTTTTATTTTGTTTTACTTCTAACAATCTTAATCTTTAATTCACTATCATAGGATAATGCTAGAGAGCAAGCAGGGCAGAGAAAAGATAGGAGCAGTGGAGATCTACCAGATTACTCATGAGAAGGCCTTTCCCATCTTGATGGGCTGCACTGGAAAGCTATTTATCATGGCAGGCAGAGGAACAAAATGTTTGGTTTATGGCTGTGTGTTCCTTGTGCTTCCAGCTTGACTTTGTGCCTTGGAAACTCTGAATTTCTCTTGTGAAGTGAGTACTTGTGGATGTATTTCAGTTTGGCCTGGTGGAGTTAAGTTTGTTTGGTGGACTGACTTGTCTTAGCAACTTTTCATTGTTTTATGAACTATTGGCCATTGCTTTGTGCACTAGCCTTGGCCTGCTTGTGGCTGGATTAATTTCGGACAGTTCTGAGGCTGAGTGAAGGGATTGCTGGGGAACATTAATAAACTCTCTAAAACCACACTTTGTGTGTGTGAGAGAGAGAGAATGAATGGGGTAGTATACTGACACACATAGAGCAAAGCATTAGCTTCAGTCATTTATCACTTTAGATTTAAAGAAGGCATCTGAGGCATAAGTAGGGCCTAAAGAACTTGCACATTAAAATTTTGCTTGAGGCCAATACTTTGCTTTATAGATTTTGATTTACTTTTAAAATAGATTTTCTAATTAAAGTCAAAGGAGCCTGGGAGTCTGAAGAACACCAAGAGAAGCACTAGTAGCATACTCTTTCTAATAAACCTGGATTTATTTTGGAACTATGAAGTTCCAAATTGGGATTGAATGACAATTTCCCCTCCACAATTTTGCAGTTTTATTGTTTATTGCTTTTGCATCCTATTCTTTCTTTCTGGTAGAAAGGGCAGGCTGCAAGGACTGCAAAAAGAGAACAAGAGTTTGCCTATAATGTATGGGGACCCAGTCAAAAAATTCTTAAATACAACTGACATAATTGAAACATACGCGCGCACACACACACACACACACACACACACACACACCGGAGGTGGGTTTCAGCAGATTCTGACCAGTTCTGGAAACCGGTAGCAGAAATTTTGAGTAGTTCAGAGAACCGGTAGTAAAAATTCTGACTGGCCCCGCCCCCATCTATTCGCTGCCTCCCAAGTCCCAGCTGATTGGGGAGAAATGGGGATTTTGCAGTAACCTTCCCCAGGAGTGGGGACGGAATGGAGATTTTTACAATATCCTTCCCCTGCCACAGCCACCAAGCCACAGCCACCAAGTCATGCCATGCCCACCAAGCCACACCCACAGAACTGGTAGTAAAAATTTTTGAAACCCACCACTGACACACACATCTTTAACATCCTTTGATGCTCCTAGAAAAGAGATAGGAGGTTGATCATGGGACTGCACCCTTCATCCTGACCCTTCTTCATTCCCCCACATGGCTGTTCCATTCAGATGAATAACCTGAGGGCACCGCAAGTCTTTAACAGAATCATACAAATTGCTGAATAGAGTCTTCTGATGACAAAATGCAAAGTGACAAATCGCCTAGGAAAGAAACCTCAGAAAACAGCTGTCAGCATCTGCCCAGGAACAGAGAAAGGCTCTGATTTTATTGGTAATAAAATCAGTTGGGGCTCAGTTTGCTCCTCTAATTTTCTAAATTTAACAAGAAGAAATAGTTCAACATTGAAGAGAACACCAAACAACATAAAATCATCTGAAAGATTGATAAAACTAAGGAGGCATGACCAACCCTTATTTTTCCTCAAGCACATTCTATTTGAATTTACACTTAATGAATTCTCTTTAAGAAATGCTTAAACACTTGGCCTAATTCCTAAAAACTCCCTGGAAACATGAAACTAATAAGAATTGCCCACAATGTAATTTTTTTAAAAAATTAAAAAAAAAAAAATCTAAATATGAGAATGTTACTGTAAGGTCCCAAAATGTACTTGAGTCACCAGAATGCCAAAGAGAGAGACTCAAGACGAGGCTTGCAAAAAGAAGCAGATTTTATTTATGGCCAAAAACAAAATACTGGGTAAAACCATTCCAAACACATACAAAAGAGACATGTATATAGAAAGGCCACACCTTAGGGAAGGTATGGCATCCTTTTATACCTTCAGAGCAGGGGTGGGTTCTACTTACCTTTACTACCGGTTCGCAATGGGGCTGCTCATTTCGCTCATGCGCGCATGCGCTCTTCTGCGCAGAAGCATTTTGGTGATGTCTATAGAACCGATGCGAACCGGGGGCAACCCACCACTGCTTCAGAGGCATTAGCTTAATACCCAATTCTTGCCCCCGGCTCATGCCTTCCCTGTAGCCCTGCATTGGCTGTGCAGCAAGGAGCAGGGGCAGGGGGGCTGAGCGCCTAGCAACAGAGGGGCTGGGTGTGTAGCAACCCTGCTTCTTGAGATATCCACCAGGCATGGAGTGGTACAGAAAAACAACACAGAGGTGAGATCACTGGTAGAAGCAAATGGCAGAGGCAATTCCAATTCTTAGCAAAGCAATTCTTACAGAACCAAAACCATCAAGTCAAATCAATTCAACTGACTCTACTATTATGTCCCACTAATGCTACTTGTTCTATTATTATTATGTCCCTTCATTACCTTCTTTTAAAATTATTATCTGGTTGTTCTTCTTGAACTTGCAAGTGATTCCTTCTCTTTTGTTAGCTCAGTCACATGAAAACAGTTTCAACCTTTGCTAAATGACTATCCTGCTCCTAACAAAGTGGTTTTTTTTATCAACTGCTTCTTGAGATATGATGAGTGGACCTGAATGTCATATCTTGTTCTTTCTGTGCACATGGAAATTGCCTTAATCCTTGTCTGCACATGTTTAATTTAGTTTCCGTATTTCAATGAGAAACAAAAGGGATGAAAGCTAAATAAGAAAAGGACAAAGTTACAGAATGCTCCCACTTGAGGTAGGGTGTTTCAAAACTGGCTTGATAAGCCACAGTGGCGCAGTGGTTAGAGTGCAGTACTGCAGGCTACTTCTGCTGACTGCCGGCTACCTGCAATTTGGCAGTTCAAATCTCACCAGTTTCAAGGTTGACTCAGCCTTCCATCCTTCTGAGGTGGGTAAAATGAGGACACAGATTGTTGGGGGCAATATGCTGACTCTGTAAACTGCTTAGAGAGGGCTGTAAAGCACTGTAAAGCTGTATATAAATCTATGTTATGTGCTATTGCTGTTGATGTTACTCATATTATAACTCACATTATTAGCAGCAGTCAGAATGGCTAGGCAGCTTCCAAAGGTCCTGAAGTGTGTCATGACATAATTACATCTTCACTTCGCTTGTTTACTATCTGGTCAGTCATCTGCATCCAACTTCTCTTTATTCTGAAGAGATCTTTAAACACAAAATATGGGACTTTGTCCTGACAGTTTAATTTCTACAGATTGTAGTGGCTAGTGTCAGGCATTTAGCCTGCAGTCATGGCTGGAAGGATTAGAATTGGGCTAAACATTAGTTTTGGTTCCATATGAAATCAGCACTTCTGTACCAATTCTTTCTGGCGGAGGAAAAAGAGGAATAAGAAAAGGGTGGGATTGGGAAAGTAAGAGAAAGCAAAGGGTAGACGTCAGTAGAAGAGAAAACTAGAGGGAACTGGCAATGTTCTGCTTGAAAGTTTAGTTGCATTTGATGCCAAGTCTTCTCAAGAAGCCTCAGAAATATGAAAAAATATATATTAAAATATTTAGCAAGATCCCATATTTGAAGCCAGATTTCCTTTCTTCTACATTCCAGCTTTTCTTAGGCATCTTTTCGTTTTAGTCAAAGCATGTTGCCTCACAGCTTGAATACTTGATTTGCATGCTTCCTTCTGATGATTAATATGTACAGAGAAAGTAAGCCAAATGCAACCAACAACTGAAATAAACAACGCTCCATCTAGCAAATTATTTGTTCTTCTGATGTAACTCCTCTATTGGTTGCAAAAATCCACCAAAGGAAACCTTTTGATCTCTGATGGAACAGCCCAGAACAGTTTTCCTCCTTCCCCTTGGTTTCTTTTCTTTTGGTCTTCCTCAGAAATCATTAAATATTTTAGTCCAGCAGGAACCAGCAAATACCCTTCAGTGTTTCCAGTATATACAGTTCACTGTATATACTGGAATGGGCCTGGTAGCTCAGCAGACTAAAAGCATTGTGATTAACACCAGCTGTCTGCAATTACTGTAAGTTCAAATCTCACCAGGCTCAAGCTTGACTCAGCCTTCCATCCTTTCTAGAGTAGGTTAAATGAGGACCCAGTTTGTGGGGGCAATAAGCTGACTTTGTATAAATATACAAAAAATATGAAGGCTATTGCTTAATGCATTGTAAGCCGCCCTGAGTCTCCGGAGAAGGGCGGCATATAAATAAAATAAATAAAAAAAAAACCTGTCAGCTTTTAGCAGATTTAACGAGATCTTGAGTATCATTGTGATGCCCTGTTCCTCTATCACTATTACTAAAATTGTTGCAAGATCTGTCAACAAGACCATGAACATATTGCAAGATTTCAACAAGAGCTCAAAAGATTTCAACAACTTGTATAATAAAGCATATAATTTTGGCACATCTGTGCCAAACAATTTTCTGAAAGTTCTTTGAAATTTTGGTGATTTTTTTTTTAAACTACTGAAGATGTCTAGGTATACCTCTTTGGGAGAAGGGTAAATGGTCTTCCGGGTGCGCTTCAAGGTGTTGGTCACCACCTTTAAAGCGCTCCGTGGCATCGGACCTGGGTATTTGCGAGACCGCCTTCTGCCGCCGATAGCCTCCCACCGACCAGTATGCTCCCACAGAGAGGGACTCCTCAGGGTGCCGTCAGCCAGGCAATGTCAGCTGGCGACCCCCAGGGGGAGGGCCTTCTCTGTGGCAGCACCTGCCCTCTGGAACGATTTGTCCTCGGAGATACAAAGGATACCAGATCTCTGGGCCTTTCGCTGTGCCCTAAAAACTTTTCTTTTCCATCAAGCAGGGCTGGCGTGAACCCCCCCCCCTTTTTAGCTCTTTTTAGCTTTTTAAGTATAAATTGGGTTTTAATTGGATTGTTTTAAATTGTGGGCCAAAGCTGTATAATTCTTTTAATTGATTTTAAATTTTGTATTGGTATGTTTTTTATCCTTGGCTGTGCACCGCCCTGAGTCCAATAGGAGAAGGGCGGTATATAAATTGAAATAATAATAATAATAATAATAATAATAATAATAATAATAATAATAATAATAATAATAATAATAATAATAATAATAATAATAATAATAATAATAATAATAAAATTCTGAGACCCTTATTATACACTGCTGATCTCTGCTGTAAGGGCTATACAAGGGAGGTTTCAGTAAAACTGAAGACCAGTCTTGAGGCAGTTCCATGGATTCCGATAAGTTAAGGTTCTTACATTTCCTTCTGTCTACGTACCTCACATTGTAATTTCTGCCTGTTTGCCATTAACCATTCTGGTTGAAGTGGCAGGAAAACTGAAATATGTGGTACTTCATGGATACTATTTGCTTACTCCTGAGCAGAGATTCAGTGAAGAGCTCCTGACAAGTTTCTAAGCAAATTAGAACATCAAACAAAGAATAATAGGGTTGAAGGGGACCTTGGAAGTTTTCTAGGTTTCTTTTTCTATAAATGTATGACTCACTCCTTGTAAATGTTTTCCCCTTTACATTTCTATGATTTAAAATTACTTGGAAGACATGCAAGAGTGGTGGGGGGGGGTTAATATGACTGAATGGGCATGGCAACATTTTTTTTTTTACTTTTAAAACCATTTTTTCTACAACCTCTTCGGCGGAAGAGGTTGTAAAAAAAATGCTTTTAAAAGTCTCTGACGATCCCAGCTGACTTGCCTGATTGGCAGAGGCTTTTCTTTTTTTAAAAAAGACTCTGACGATCCCAGCTGACTTGCCTGATCGGCAGAGGCTTTTTTTTTACTTTTAAAAGCATTTTTTCGGCTGAAGAGTTTGTAGAAAAAATGCTTTTAAAAATAAAATAAAAAGCCTCTGATGATTGCGTGGCTCAGCTGGGCATGGGGGTGGGGAGGGATTTTTGCTACCGGTTCTCCGAACCACCCGCCTCCATTGCTACCAGATCGGGCGATCTGGTCTGAACCGGGAGTATTTCATCCCTGATTGACACCCTCTTCTTTGTGGTGACCCTTCAAATATTGGAATACTGTTATCATGTCACCCCTAGTCATTCTTTTCTCTAGACTAGCCATACCCAATTCCTGCAATTATTTTTGGCCTTTAAAGTCAAAATCAGCAGTGTGAATTCAGTCTGAAACCCCATAGACAGCAAGATGATCTCAAAGTTGGGCTATTATACAATCTCCTGTTGTCATGGTTTATAGTCCATAAGAATCACCATCAGGTATGCATTGGGAAGGATTATTAACACAGGCAAATGACATTCCAGGAGTGATCTCTCTGCATTTAAAGAATCATATATTGTTCAGGCAGTGTGACAAATAAGCGATTTATTTAAGAAAAGCTATAGGTGACCTATAAATTACTTTCATACCCTAATTGCAAATGTACCAGAAAGGAACGATCTGGTGTCTTCCGTATTTCTTTGCTTTACAGCTCCCAGAATTCCTTAGCATTGGGCATACTGGTTGGGATAATGTGTATGTCTTGTTGTCTTGTTGATTCCTGATGAAAAACTGATTTAAAAAATATATAATTACTTATTGAGTTATAAAATGGAAGAGGAACAAGTCAAAGAAACAATTATTGTATGGGCAAATTTTTTTTGGCTACGCTATAGAATTAGACAAATGGCAAAAACTTTGGGATAGGAACTATAAATTGACAATGGCTACGGCATATAAGGAACCTTTATAAAATGTTTTATAGGTGGCATTTGCCACCGGCAAGGTCGGCAAAAATGTTTAGTAATCTGTCTGCTAAATACTGGAAATGCAATCAGACCCCAGGTACTTACTATCATATGTGGTGGACTTGTATGAAAGCAAGGAAATATTGCAAGAAAATACACACCTGCTTGGAAAAGATGATTAAGCAATGTATAGACCTGAAACCAGAAGTATTTCTGTTAGGAATAATGCCGGAGGGTTATGATAAAGGGACCACATACTTAGTTTAGCATGTATTGACAGCAGCAAGGATTTGCAAAATACTGGAATAAGGAGCATACTCCACCAGATGAGGATATAATTCAGAAAATGTTAGACTGTGCTGAGATGGGTAGACTGACTTTAAAAATAAAAGGCAAGGATGACACAGAATATTACTTGATATGGAATAGATTTTATGAGTGGTTAGAGATAAGAGGTAGAAATTAGAGGAAGGAAGATTATTGTTGATTCCTGGTGACTGCCTGAAAATATCCCTGCAGTTTTCTTGACAAAGTTTTTCAGAAGTGGTTTTTCCATTGCCTTTTTCTCAGCTGGCCTGGTGGCTTAAGTGAGACTAAACTCATGGTCTTCCAATTACTAGCCTGCTGCCTCAGCCACTACACCAAACAGGCTGTGGGACTAATGACCACCTGGTCTAAAATATGTAGAAGCATTACATTGCCTATTGTCACAATTTGGCACACTGCAAGCTTTTCCTGTCATTAATTTGTTGGATGCCTAAATGCTGTGGGAAACAGTTACTGGCTGATGAATATGAAAAAGAAACGAAATGTCTTGTCCATATGCTGAAAGAGAAATTTAGAAACAGTTGAAGAAATATTTCTAAGGGAAATACAACTGAGCATTATCATGATAATCTTTGGTGATATTTGGCGGTAGAATTGCAGCTATGATAGACACTGTGCTCACACAAAGGAGAATTCTGATGCTTTGAAATAATGAAACAGTTTACCTGGGAACCTCAATCCATTTCAGTGTATTTATCATCTCTTTTTTGCTGTTTCTGATAATGGCACAATCACTGCCACTGCTCAAATCATCTGAACTAGTTAACAGAAACAGAGAACACAGAAAAATCACTTTGCCTTAGAAAGGCTTGTCTTTATTCCATTTTTAATAAAAAAGAAAATTCCTATTGAAGTCTCCTCCTGCGTGCAATTTTTGTCCTAAAATCAAATATCTATAATCCTCTTATGCTGAAGTCTATATAGCATATCAAATACCTTTCTATGTCTCTTTGGCTTTTGTTCCTTCAAACAGTCCTGTGTTAAATGAAATTTAAATAAAAGGTAAGTTTCATTACAGAGAAAATGAATCCACAACTATTTGTTTGTCCAAATATATATATATAAAGGTAAAAGTTCCCCTCGCACATATGTTCTAGTTGTTCTCAATTCTAGGGGGCAGTGCTCATCTCCGTTTCAAAGCCAAAGAGCCAGTGCTGTCCGAAGACGTCTCCGTGGTCATGTGGCTGGCATGACTAAACGCCAAAGGCACACGGAACGCTGTTACCTTCCCACCAAAGGTAGTTCCTATTTTTTTACTTGCATTTTTTACGTGCTTTCGAACTGCTAGGTTGGCAGAAGCTGGGACATGTAACGAGAGCTCACACTGTTACACGGCACTAGGGATTTATATATACATATACATGCATGTGTGTGTGTGTGTGATTTCTGATGTTTTCGCGGGTGTTTGTATGTACGTCTTTGGTTATTCGGGTTTTCTCCCACGTAAAATTGGAAGTGTCTTGGCGATGTTTTGACGAAGTCTCATTCGTCATCTTCAGGCTGGTGTTTTCAGCTTCGTGCTTCTAGGAGCAATGTGTGATCGCAGCTGTTTCTTCCTTTTAACTGCCAGTGGGGGTGTGAACTGATTGGATAGGAGCTTGGCTGTGTCCTGATTGGGTGGAGATGTGTTCTTATTGGTTGGGGGGTTTGGCTGTGCTCTGATTGGATGGGGATGTGTTCTGTTTAGGTGGGCGTGGCTTGGTATGTGTGGGGGTAATATGACTGAGTGGGAGTGGCAAACTTTTTTTTTTTTACTTTTAAAACCATTTTTTCTACAACTTTTTCGGCTGAAGAAGTTGTAAAAAAATATTTTTAAAGCCTCTGACGATCCCAGCTGACTTGCCTGATAGGCAGAGGCTTTTTTTTTTAAGCCTCTGATGATCCCAGCTGACTTGCCTGATTGGCAGAGGCTTTTTTTCCTTTTAAAAACATTTTTTCTAGAAAAATGTAGAAAAAATGCTTTTAAAAATTAAAAAAAAAGCCTGTGATGATTGCACAGCTCAGCTGGGCAATGGGAGGGGGGCAAGGATTTTTGCTAATGGTTCTCCGAACCACTCGCTTCCATCACTACCAGATCGGATGATCCGATCCAAACTGGGAGCATTTCACCCCTGCATTATTCCAGAGTGTTATCTGAGATGTGGTAAAGTTTCCTCTGAATTAAGCTTGAGTATTAGTGACTTCAAGGATACACCTATGCAGTTTCCTTGGCAACTGAAAGTAGAAGTGTTTACCATTGCTTTCTGCCTTCTTTGTTTATTTACCTTCTCAGTCTTGCCTCCAGACTAGGAATACTGCCTTTCACTTAAGAACTAACCTGGTCTGACCTTGCTTAATTTTCAGGGACATATGAGGACATCCAGGTGCTTAGTCTTCAGGGATATATGAGGTCTTCCAGGTGTTGAAATGTGGCACAGTCACTGTTTTGTGTTTCAGTTTCCTGAGAAAGCACAGATTCGGGCATAAATGTCCAGTTCTTCTTTTTCAGAACTTTAGAACTGCAGAAAAAACAATTAATACCAACATGCCTTCCATTGAGGACCTGTATACTGCAAGAGTCAAAAAGAGAGCTGTGAAAATATTTACAGACCCCTCGCATCCTGGACATAAATTGTTTCAACTCCTATCCTCAAAACGACGCTATAGAGCACTGCATACCAGAACAACTAGACAGAAGAACAGTTTTTTCCCCAAACGCCATCACTCTGCTAAACAAATAATTCCTTCAACACTCTCAAACTATTCACTAAGTCTGCAGTACTATTGCTATTAATCTTCTCATCGTTCCTATCACCCATCTCCTCCCACTTATGACTGTATGACTGTAACTTGTTGCTTGTATCCTTACAATTTATATTGATTGTTTCCTAGTATGATTTGATTGCTTATTTGTACCCTATGACTATTACTAAGTGTTGTACCTTATGATTCTTGACGAATGTATCTTTTCTTTTATGTACACTGAGAGCATATGCACCAAAGACAAATTCCTTGTGTGTCCAATGACACTTGGGCAATAAAGAATTCTATTCTGTTCTGTTCTGTTCTGTTCTGTTCTGTAGTTCATTTCTTCAAGTATATAGTACCAATGACAAATACATTGCAAAATATGTGGATTTGAGACATAGACAAAAACTCTGAAATGTATTGTGCAGAAACTTTTATGTTCTGCTTTCCATCGTGATAACTTAGCCGTTACCTTGCTTTAAAATCTGATGTTGATGCTTCTAGGTTTAAAACAGCATCTGATTACAGAGTGTGACAGTACACAACTGTTATTTTGGTAATAGCTGGTGAACGATGTCATTTTATCAACCTTTCACATCATTGTATCAGAAAAAAATTCAGTCAGTTCTTAGTGGTCGTATTTTCAAGCATTGGCCATTATAAAGCTGATTTTTAAATATCCTATTCTAAGGCAAAGCCAGCTAATGGCCACATGAACATCTAAGAAGTTAAGGTTTAGGAGCATCAAACATGGCTTGAGTGCTGTTATTGCAGATCCCTGGAAATAAAAGATTGAAATGCTCAGAGTTTTAGCTTCATTACATTGGCAGTTTGAGACCTAGGTATATTTAGCAGAAGTGAAATGCAACTTCTAATGAGATGTCAAAAATGGAAGAGACTACACTGAGCTTTTTAGGAGGTGTGGGCTATAGTGGAAAAAAGGGGGGGGTTCCCTTTTATTTTCTCTTATGAAAAAAGTCAAACTTTTTTTTTTGGCAAATCAGGAGTTTTAAAGGCTTCATGCAGAACAATCATATACCAGTTTCAATGCTAATAGTACAAGAAATAGGTCAGAATGATGGTCCTAATTACCACAACTCAATCTGTTTTGGGACTTGCATATTTTTTCCTCAACTCTGTGACATTTAGTGAGGTTAAAAAATATGCTGAAAATGAGAATAGCTTTGTAAAATGGGGAATGCGATGCACATGATGTATTTTCAAGAACGGGGAACAATTGTGTCCAAAATACCACTGGGCAAAGATGTTTTGTCCATTCCATATATGAAGATGACAAGTATTTCCTTGCCTTCAACTGAATTTCATGGGCAGCATGGGGTGACAAATGGGTTGATTAATTAGGATCTCCCAAATGAAGTGTAGGCACAAGGCAGGAGTTGCACTAGCGGATTAAAGCTGAAGGACACATTCTAAAAATAGAATAGAATAGAATAGAATAGAATAGAATAGAATAGAATAGAATAGAATAGAATAGAATAGAATAGAATAGAATAGAATAGCAGAATTGGTAGGGACCTTGGAGGTCTTCTAGTCCAACCCCCTGCTTAGGCAGGAAACCCTACACCACTTCAAACAAATGGTTATCCAACATCTTCTTAAAAACTTCCAGTGTTGGGGCATTCACAACTTCTGGAGGCAAGTTGTTCCACTGATTAATTGTTCTAACGGTCAGGAAATTTCTCCTTAGTTCTAAGTTGCTTTTCTCCTTGATTAGTTTCCACCCATTGCTTCTTGTCCTACCCTCAAGTGGTTTGGAGAATAGCCTGACTCCCTCTTCTTTGGGGCAGCCCCTGAGATATTGGACCACTGCTATCATGTCTCCCCTAAGTCCTTCTTTTCATTAAACTAGACATACCGAGTTCCTGCAACTGTTCTTCATATGTTTTAGCCTCCAGTCCCCTAATCATCTTTGTTGCTCTTCTCTGCACTCTTTCTAGAGTCTCCACATCTTTTTTACATTGTAAAAAAGTTTTAAAAAGTTCATAAAAAACATTGGGATGACAGACAAGTCAGAAGGTTGATCAAAGAACAATAAAAGTTTATATGAATAAAAGATGCAAGGTACAATCAAACCTCAAGAATGCATGGTCTTCAGATAAGTGAAGTGGAGAAGAAATCCTCCAACATTCCTTGTTCAAATGAATGAGGTGATTATCATGAGTAGATCGGATCAGCTCAGACTTTGGACAGGGATTCACAAATTGTGGGGATTAGGAATCTGTCCTAGTCTGTCCTGCAGCATAAGGACAACACTCCAAAAGTGGACGACAACATCTTTGTTCTTATTTATACAGATAGTTATCAACGTACAATAGTTCATTTAGTGACCGTTCGAAGTTAGAACGGCACTGAAAAAAGTGATATGACCAGTGGTGGGTTGCTACCAGTTCGCCCCAGATCAGGTGAACCAGTAGCAGCGGCAGGAGGTCCCGCCCACCCGCCTGGATGTCTCTGCGCATGCGCAGAAGCATTGTGCACACCCATGAGCATGCCCGCGAGCCCACCCACGAATGAACCGGTAGCAACGGCATTTGAATCCTATTACTGTTCTGCCCCAGCTACGGACCCCAAAGAACGCAGCACACACAAACTCTATACAAAGCTTATTTTACTCAAATAACTCAGTCTTTATCAACCAAAAGCTGTTAATAAACTGTCTTAACAGCCTACAAGAATTCTAAGATAAGGTAATCACAGTCTTACTTGAGAAGAGGCACCTCCTCTTCGTCCTCTTCACTTAAAGGAGCTTCTGGAGGTTCTGAAGGCCCTGGCTGAATCCCTGCCTCTGGCACCACATCTTCTCCAGCCTCCTCACTGTCTGACTCGAACACCAGCTGCACAGGATGCTGGCGCAGCACTACACCAGCCTCCTCATTGTCGGAATCAGCTACAATCTGCACAGGCCACTAACGGGCCACAACAGCTACTGATTATGACCATTTTTCACAATTACAATCATGATCATGTAATCAAAATTTATACACTTTGGAAACGGGTTCATATTTATGATGGTTGCAATGGCCCAGGATCATTTTTAGTGACCTTCTCACAAGCAAAGACAATAGGAGAAGCCAGATTCACTTAATAACCATGATATTAACTTAAAAAGTGCATTGATTCACTTAACAAATGTGGCAAAAAAGATCATAAAATGGGTCAAAAACTCACACAACAAATGTCTCACAATTTTGGGTTCAGTTGTGATCATAAATTGAGGATTACCTGCACAAAGCATTTTACTTTCTTAAAATATTTTATTTTTATTTTTAAAAGTTTGTAAGCAATGACAAAATTCTCTCTCTCTTGAGGGATGGAAGAGTAAAGAGGAAGGAAGGGAAGGGAAAGCAGAGTAGGAGAGAAGGTAAGACAGGGGGGAAGAGAGGTGGAGAAGGAGAAGGGAAGGGGAAGTAGAGAAGAGAAGAGAAGAAGAAGGTGGGGAAAGAACGTTGGAAGGAGAAGAGGAAAGGCTAGGTTTGAGGAGAAAGATTGCTGTACAATAAAAGAAAGAAGAAGATGAAGTGGAAGAAAGGCAGTTCTGGCAGCTCTGAACAAACAAATATAAATATATTAGGAAAAAGAATGAATTGTTAAAGAATAAAAGAGGATAAATATGTACAACTAGCAAAGTTAGAATTTAGGGATAAATGAAGAAGGTGTTTATATATGCAAATATAGAAATACTGAGGTATATTCAAAAAAAAAAGGAAAGGGGGGAAGATGATATTGACAAAAATTGTAATTGAGTAAAATGTATTTGAATTTGACTAATTGTATAAGATAAGAAATGACCAACATTCTGTTCAAAAAAAAAAAAAAAGAAAGAAAGAAAGAAAGATGTGGATAAAGGTGGGAGAGGAGAAAAGGAAAAAAAAACCAATAAAACTTGTTTTTTTAAAAAATCTCTCTCTCAAATAAACATCAACAAGAGAAATATGAAGACTTTTACTCATCGGTATTGCAGCTTACTCTGAGGAAAAATCTATAGTGAAATAGAACAATAGAATCCTGCAGTCTTTTTTTAAAAAAAAACATCTTTCAAATGGAAGAGCAAGCAAAGTAATCACTAGAGTTACGTGAGCTCAAATGTCCTTTTTAAAAAAAATTCTGCAAATTTGGGACAATTTTGAGAGCTTTCAAGGAGTTTAATGGATGTGTATACAGCATGCTACGCATAAGGGTTATACAGCAAATCATAGGGCACTTACTTAGTTGGCACACTAATGTAAGAAAAATGGATTCAGATCTTTTTTTCTCTATCCACCTAAAGGATTAGAGGTGCCTTATATGCAACCCTACATTGGGCTGCAAATGATGTTGATTCTAGTCCTAGACTGAAAATTCAAGTTGTAGTTGATGATGAAGATACAGTAGTGGCCGAAATTGTGGAAACCTTTTGGGAAAAGTGTATTTTTGAGGTTTGATGGCTAATAGCACCACTTTTTTTTTTTTTGAGTTTCAAGATAATTATATTCCACTGCTGGAATGACCTGGGAATAGCCCAGACCTTAACCCAATTGAAAATTTATAGAGCCAACTAAAGAAACTTGTTAGTCAGAAGCGACCCAGCAATAAAACCCAGTTAATAGAAGCAATCATTCAATCTTGGTTTCACATTATAACAGCTGCATAGGAAGATGTTGTAAGGCCGTAATTCATACACTCCATGGGAAGATGTTGTAAGGCCGTAATTCATGCTAAAGGTTACCCAACTAAGTATTAACTGACATGGTGATAATTTTTGTATATCTCCTTTTTTCTATGGTGATAATTTTTGTATATCTCCTTTTTTCTATGTGATAATTTTTGTATATCTCCTTTTTTCTATGTGTTTCACTTTTTTTATACTGTAACTGCTATTCTAATAGCAAATAATTCATAAACGTTATTGCATTACATTCTTGATTAAATTATCTTTCCATTGATATATAATTTTATGGTACTACTCCCCCCCCAAAAAAATGAAGTTATTAGCTTGTTTTAGAAAATACACTTTTCCCAAAAGGTTTCCACAATTTCGGCCACTACTGTATATTCAACCCTATATTGGGCTCCAAATGATGCAGAGACCATTTTGTTCATTCTAGTCCTAGACTGAAAGTTCAAATTGATGATGAAGATATTGTGCAAAGCAATTCCTGATAGATTCAGATTCAATGGAAACCAAACACCTCTTTTTCTTTTCATAGAAGGAACAGTTTAGGAGGATCTTCTTGCCTGGACATCAGAATAACTCATAAAAAGAGTTTAAAAGAAGATCCCATAATATATAACCCTGTCATTCTTAAATTAATGTTCAGTGATTAGATCTATATATTAACATAGTACATATTCCAAACCCAAGCTTTAATTGCACTGTCCCTAATTCAAAATCCTCCATGAAATTCCACCACCAATATGTTCCATCCACATTGATTTTAAAATATCATTCGTCTATTTGTTATAATAGAATAGCCAGCTTAGTGGCTCATCTTCAAAATTAGCTCATCTTCAAAAGATAATCAGGATTGGATCTAGACATTACTTGCTTGGGGGAACATCAGAAGTTCTTGACTCTTTGGACATCATTCAATGATAAAATAAAATATTTGGAATTAAATGTTGTAAACACACAGCTGAATAATGGTCAAAAGTTTATCTCAGCAATAGCCAACAAGAAAATGAGTTTTCAGACAGAAAGATATACAGTATTAAAATCCAAGAGCTTAAGAAAGATTGGCTAAAGCTGATCTAATAACTGATTTCATGCCCCTTTATTCTTTGTTCAGAATTTACTCAAGAGATTGGAAAGACAATTAATTGATAGCGTATATTAATTTGTAATTAGCTAATCATCATGTAATTAAAAAATCAATAATGAAGAATATAAAACCAAAGAGGATTATAATAAAGATAATAACAAACAAACAAAAAAACAAAAGTAATGAAGCAGAAGATAAATCTATTTTGTTTTTTGAGAAGCAAACTGAATTCCCTCTGGTAGATACTTGTCACTCCCAAAGGTTACAAGGATCTCACTTTGGCTTCTTATATCAGGATGCTGTCTTGATAATTTTTGATATTGGAAATGTATTCTACTGTCCTCTAAGCACAGGGGTGTCAAACTCAAGGCCCGCGGACCGGATCTGGCCGACAATGTGGTCGGATGTGGCCCACGGGGCTGTCCAGGAAAATGTAAGGGGTTGTCCCATGTCGCTTCAGCCCGGTCTACCCAATGCAAAGAGGAAACATTGGGCCAGGATAGCTTTAGCATGGTCTACCCACATTGCTTCATCCCTGTCTATCCAATGAGACAGAGAAAACATCGGGCCAGTGTGGATTCAGCCCAGTCTACCCAATGCAAAGAGGAAACATGCCAGCAATTTGGCGAGTGGTGTCAAGCTGGCCATACCCACCCAGTTGGCCACACTCATCCAGTTGGCCACACCCACTGAGTGGCATCAAGCTGGCCACGCACACCCGGCCCCTCCGAGGTCAACCACAGCCCTGATGGGGCCCTCAATGACATTGAGTTTGATACCCCTGTCTAAGCAGATATGCATCTCATCACTCTATGTGACTCTTCTTTCCAGCAATTACATTCAAATTATTTCAGTGAAACAATTCTAAGATCATCATAATAGATGTAAACTGGCCAATTTTCTATATTCTGCCTTATGCTTAGAAATCTCTACCATATATTGCATAGTAGAATATAGCTTAGTATGTGGTGCAATTTGTTTGCCTGTTTATCTCACACAAATGGCCTTTATGTGACTGTGATGGTCATAAATACCTGCTAGTAGTGAAGCACGCAAATCTCAATCATGTGACTTTGGGAAACAGTCATAAGTGTGAGGACCAGTAGTAAAGTTACTTTTTTAGTGCCATCAGAACCTTGATTGGTTACCAAAAAAGGCAGTCATTAAATGGGAATTACTTTTATGTGAAATACTTAGGTTCAAAACCATAGAATGTTTTGTTTTTTTAAAGGTTTTTATAGTTGTTAATATGATTGGTTTCTACTATTCGGAAGAGATAAAATGGTATTATTTCAATGGTATTACCCTCCTTATTTTATGCTGATCTCCAAATTCTGAAAGCTACACTATGAAGATAAAAAGGTAAAGGTAAAGGTTCCCCTCGCACATATGTGCTAGTCGTTCCCAACTCTAGGGGGGAGGTGCTCATCTCTGTTTCAAAGCCGAAGAGCCAGCGCTGTCCGAAGATGTCTCCTGGTTATTTTGCTGGCATGACTAAACACCAAAGGTGCATAGAATGCTGTTACCTTCCCACCAAAGGTGGTCCCTATTTTTCTACTTGCATTTTTTATGTGCTTTTGAACTGCTAGGTTGGCAGAAGCTGGGGCAAGTAACGGGAGCTCACCCTGTTACATGGCACGGATTCGAACCGCTGAACTGCCAACCTTTCGATCGACAAGCTCAGCATCTTAGCCACTGAACCACTGCATCCCTAGTCACTATGAAAATACAGAACTACTAAATATGTGTGAAATTTAATGTGTAGACTCTTAGGGGGAACCTGGAACCCCCACAGAGTGCGTCCCTGGGTGGCGGATTGGGGGGCCCATAACCAGTATGTCTTTTATGCTGTAGTCGTGGGTTGGAGGGAATCAAATACCTCCCATGGACCAACAGGCCTGGTGAGTGGCAGGTGGCTCATCAGTATCGACTGAAGGCAGAGACCACATTGGTTAGAACGGCTTCAGAAGAATAGCACATGGTGTGGTGGCAGCCACTTGAACAGCTTGTGCACAGTGGTGTAGAAAGCAAAGGGACGACTACTACACTATATATTTCCCAGGAAAATCATGTTAATGGACTCCAGGGAAAGAGTGAAGGCAAACAAGGTCAAGGCAGAAGAAGAAGAACATAATGGCTTCAAAATCTAAGAGACTGGTTTGGACAAAACTCAGCAGCACTTTTTCGTGTGGCTGTTGATAAAAATAGGATCGCCAACATGACTGCCAACATCCGATGATGGATATGGCACAAGAAGAAGACATAAGTAGAGCCAAATCATGCCATTATGAAACTGAGTGGCGATACAAGAGAATAAATGTACCACAAAAAACAAAACAAAACAAAACAAACAAAAAAAAACCAATGAGATTCCTTCCTTCCACATAAGAAACTGGTCGACATTAATCTACGAACAAAATGCTGAATTAGTTCATTTTCTGGTATATTTTTATTTGTGTCAAGTAGAATTTCTGTTTCTGCTAGCTTTTGAAAAGATCAATAGGTACACATTTTTTTTTAATTTGATTTATATGCCGCCCTTCTCCGAAGACTCAGGGCGGCTTACAATGTGCTCAGCAATAGCCTTCATCCTTTTGTATATTTATACAAAGTCAGCTTATTGCCCCCACAAACTGGGTCCTCATTTCACCTACCTAAGAAAGGATGGAAGACTGAGTCAACCTTGAGCCTTGGCGAGATTCGAACCCTGCAGTAATTGCAGGCAGCTGGTCTTAATAAGCTTAATAACAGGGTGCCTTAAACTCCTGTACTACCAAGGCCTTGGTAACATTAAATTAAGCACATGGGTTTATCATTTTCAACATATGTGGACACTAACAGTATGCAATCTGTGTATGCAATCACATTCCAGAATCCAGAATCCAGCCCCATGAATTGGTTTCCTTGTATTTAGCCCTTGAAATCTCACAAAATACTAAATAACTGTGGCTCTACCATGAGCTTAAGCTTCAATAGGGCTGATCCTTCTCTAAACTAACTCATGTAAAAATAAATGGATATAAGCCGAAATTGTGCATGCATGCATAGCAACAGTTTAAAATGTTGCTGTGAATGTTCGGTGTTTGACAGGCACTGATAACTGAATACATAATACTTTTATCTTTTGAACAATGCAAATTAAACATGCATGGGCACACACATATACACACACACACAAATACAGCTGGTTATTATTCCTGTCTTTGGATTAGAAAAAATAATGATAAGAAATGTTTAAATTTCTCTAAAAGGCCTATCTACTTAAAACACTGCCAATGATCCAACTTGCAACACTATACAGACATACGCTGTTTTCAAAAATAAATGAAAATTAGGCAATTGTTTCAACCAAAATAACTTGGTGTTTGGTGATATTGGGAGTATAGTGATAATTATAGGAAATAGTGTCTCTTTCTAATTAAACATAGCCTGTGATGTTCATGCATATTCATGCTTTATGTTGCTTATTGCCACCAATCATCATTCACTGGAAATTATAACTGTGCCCTCCAATTTTCTGGGCCAATAATTTTCTAGGCATAATTCCCAATCATATACTTAGAAGAACACATTTGAAGTTATAAATGCATCATACTTGCTTATAAATGGCCAATTTTGAGTAATGATAGTCATGCAAGAATAGTAGCAGAATCACTGGGACATGTCATATATTTCTCTTTTATATCAGACAATCAACAGATAATGCATAGAAATAATATCTGGATAACATTAAGCTCTAGTCTGATAAGGTAATAAACCAATGTAATTTTTAAACTCAAGGCCCCTTTTTTGGGACAGTGAAGCATTAGTTAGAGGCAACAGGACAGGATATAAAGAAGATTGGCAATTAAGCAAAGCTCTCCTTGTAATGAAATGTTAAAAGAGTGGAGAGAAACAATAGTGCTGAAATTATTATTACTGTATAATATCAGAAAGGCAACACTAGACTGCCTGCCACACAGGAGGTGCATATGAGCCATAATGAAATCAGGATAGGAAGTAAACTAGATTGTGATTTATTTACAGTTGTATTATACTAGGCTTCACGCTTAACGGAGAGTTGATATTTTACATCCAACCTCTTCATTTGACAAAAATAGCAGTTTGTATTAATATATACATATAAAAATATTGTTCCATGGCTATTTTAGGAAGTGTGGGGGGGGAAAGCCTGTCTCATTCAAATTTAGTGCTGCTAAGTGCATCAGGTTTTTAAAAGGAGCCTTGGTGGTGCAGCGGACTAAAGTGCTGTTAAATAGCACTTAGCTGCCAGCTGCCTGCAATTACTACGAGTTCAAATGTCACCAGGCTCAAGGTTGACTCAGCCTTCCATCCTTCCAAGGTAGGTAAAATGAGGACCCGGATTGTGAGGGCAATAAGGTGACTTTGTATAAAAAAGAACACCGCTTAGGGTGGGTCGAAAGCCTTACTAAGCAGGTATATACAAAAGTATGAAGGCTATTGCTTAACGCATTGTAAGCTGCCCTGAGACTCCGGAGAATGGCGGCATATAAATCGAACCAATAAATAAATAAATAAAAATTAAAATGATCCCTACCTACTGAGCAATGGATTAAGATATTATTTTAAACATGTTATGCTTTGAAAGAAAAAGTAATTTTCTTTTTTTACCAAAAAAAAAAAAAAGAGAGAGTAAATCATGGTGATGAAAAAGACTTTGCTTTCATATTTTTTTTCAATCAAGAACAAACTTTTATTGAGAAATTTTATGGAGAGAATGCAATATTGTTGGCAATACTTAACGTAAAAAAGTTCAGACTAATAACAATATGTACAGCATTGATAATGAAGATACAGATAGCAATTATTGAGTCTGTCATCTGCATCTCTATAACTGTCTGGTTGGGTTCTGCAACCCAACAAGACAGACACAGACTTCAGAGGATACATAAACTGTTTCAACCTCTACCCTAAAACGATGCTATAGAGCACTGCACACCAGAACAACTAGACACAAGAACAGTTTTTTTTTCCGAATGCCATCACTCTGCTAAACAAATAATTCCCTCAACACTGTCAAACTATTCACTAAGGCTGCATTAATATTAATCTTCTCGTCATTCCTTTCTCCCATCTCCTCCCACATATGATTGTATGACTGTAACCTTCTTGCTGGTATCCTTAAGATTTATATTGACTGTTTCTCTATGACTATCATTAAGTGTTGTTCCTTATGATTCTTGACGAATGTATCTTTTCTTTTATGTACACCAAGGGCGTATGCACCAAAGACAAATTCCTTGTGTGTCCAATCACACTTGGCCAATAAAGAATTCTATTCTATTCTATTCTATTCTATTCTATTCTATTCTATTCTATTCTATTCTATTCTATTCTATTCTATTCTATTCTATTCTATTCTATAGACACAAATGACCTGATTCAAATTATCCTACTGCAGACTCTTTATGCAAAGCTCTCTGGGGAAGACTCTGATGCTGGGAAATGTAGAAGGAAAGAGAAGAAGGGCATCATCAATAACAGTAACAGAAGGCCCTCTGCTCACACAGGAGATATATACTATTCCAGACAAATGCTTGTCCAGTCTCTTCTTAAAAGCTTTTAAGGAGCATCCATAACTTCTGAAGGCAGTTTGTTCCATTGGTTGATTGTTCTCACTATTAGGAATTTTCCCCTTAATTCTAGGTTGCTTCTCTCCTTGATTAGTTTCCATCCATTATTTCTTGTCTTGCCTTCAGATGCTTTGGTAAATAAATTGGCTCCTCCTCTTCCTTGTGGCAGCCTTTCAAATATTGGAAGATGGCTCTCATGTTACCCCTGGTCCATCTTTTCATTTGACTAGGTCTGCCCAATTCCTGCAATCATTCTTTGTATGTTATAACTTTCAGGCCCCTAATCATCTTTGTTGCTCTTCTCTGAACTCTTTCCAAAATCTCAACATCTTTTTTGTATTGGGGTGACCAAAACTGGATGCAGTATTTTAAGTGTGGGCTTACTAAGGCTTTATAAAGTGGTACTATTACTCTGTGTGATCTTGATTCTATCCCTCTGTTAATGCAATTTAGTATTGCATTTGCTTTTTTGGCGGTGGCTGCATACTGTACGGCTCATGTTTAGATGGTTGTCCACTAGGACTCCAAGATCCTTCTCACAGTTACTACTATTGACCTAGTCTGTACTTTTGGTTCTTCTTTCCTAAGTGTAAGATGTTGGTTGGTTGGTTAGTTCAAAAATATTTTCTGTATACCTTTATAGTCTTCACATAGTCTTGATGTGATGTCTCGCTGCCTGGAGGCCATGCGGGTCTGGATGGGGAGGAACAGGCTCAGACTCAACCCTTCCAAGACCGAGTGGCTGTGGCTTCCGGTATCCCGATATAGTCAGCAGGTGCCATCGCTGACTATTGGGGGTGAATCTTTGCCCCCCACAGAGAGGGCTCGCAATCTGGGTGTCCTCCTGGATGCACGGCTGTCTTTAGAAGAGCATATGACGGCTGTGGCCAGGGGGGCCTTTTATCAGGTTCGCCTGATTCGCCA
Source organism: Pantherophis guttatus (assembly GCF_059756535.1). Lineage (NCBI taxonomy): Eukaryota > Metazoa > Chordata > Lepidosauria > Squamata > Colubridae > Pantherophis > Pantherophis guttatus. The sequence goes on along the minus strand of NC_142067.1, from coordinate 109,762,581 downwards.
GTTGCAGCCCTTTCTGGACTGGGACGCCTTGCGCACGGTCACTCACACCCTTGTCACCTCCCGGCTTGACTATTGTAATGCTCTCTACATGGGGCTCCCCTTGAAGAGCACTCGGAGGCTCCAACTGGTCCAGAATGCGGTTATGGGTGCAACTCGTTGTGCCCACGTGACACCCCTCCTGTGCGAGCTGCACTGGCTCTCAGTGGTCTTCCGGGTGCGATTCAAGGTGTTGGTCACCACCTTTAAAGCGCTCCATGGCATAGGACCCGGGTACCTTCGAGACCGACTTCTGCCACCAATAGCCTCCCACCGGCCAGTTCGCTCCCACAGAGAGGGTCTCCTCAGGGTGCCATCGGCCAAGTTATGTCGGCTGGCGACACCCAGGGGGAGGGCCTTCTCTGTGGGAGCCCCAGCCCTGTTGAATGAACTGCCCCCGGAAATACGTAAGATCTCCGACCTCCAGGTATTTCGCTGTGCACTCAAGACCCTGTTGTTCTGCCAGGCCTGGCTATCAACATAATAATTTTAAATTGGGGTATTTTAAATTTCTGGGGTTTTAAATTGAGCCGAATTTATTTAATAAGTTTAAATTTTTAATTGATGTTTGTCTTGTGTTTTTAAATAGGCTGTACACCGCCCTGAGTCCTTTGGGAGAAGGGCGGTATAGAAATAAAATTATACTTATACTTATACATGAAAAAGAGATCCAATTTAGAACTAAGGAGAAATTTCCTAACAATGAGACAAATTAACCAGTGGAATGGCTTGTCTCCAGAAGCTGTGGGCACTCCATCACTGCAGTTTTTAAAGAAGAGATTAGACAGCCATTTATCTAGAATGGTATAGAGTCTCCTGCTTAAGCAGGATGTTAGAATAGAAGACCTCCAAGGTACCTTCCAACTCTATTAGTCTGTATTCTATCTAATATCCATAATCAAATAATTCTCTCTCACACACACATACACACACATTCTATCAATGGAGGTTAATTTTTACTGGAAATGCTTCTTTGCTTTTATACATTAATATAGCTTTAATATGTTTAAATATATAAAAATGTCCAATTGTGTGAAAGCACAGCCTGTGTTAACATTAAATATGTAAACTTTAGCTTATTTTCCTTCAATAGTACACTGGAACATGTATTTTTTTTTTTTTTGCAGCTTGCTTCCATTTTTCATTTTAATATATGTTTGTTGCCGCTAGTCTAAACTTTTGCAGTTCTTTCTTATACTGTACGTAATTGTTTCATATGACAGAAAACAAAATATATTTTATTCAGTATTCAGCATTGCACACATTTTAGCAATAATTGTTAAATGAAACGATGCATATCTGTTTGAATAAAGATTTTTCTTTCCCTTTTCTTGCTTTTTAGAAAAGATACCACCTATTCAGTTTTGTTAATACATTTCATCTGTGGGATGTCACTTATGGCATGCAATAAGCAGGAATATGGGTTTTATTTTTAATCTCCCACAATAAAAAGCAGAACTGTCTTTAATAGAAATTATACATGGAAAACTAGTTATAAACGTATTTAATTGATACTTAAGCCATCCTGTTTGAAACCAATTTTAGGAATGATACCAATGGCATCCACAGGAAGGCTTGATGACAGAAAAATAGAAGCATACAGGACAGTGGTGAAGTCCAATTTTTTTTACTACCGGTTCTGTGGGTGTGGCTTGATGGGTGTGGTGTGGCTTGGTGGGTGTAGCCTGATGGGTGTGGCAGGGGAAGGATACTGCAAAATCTCCATTCCCACCCACTCCAGGGGAAGGATACTGCAAAATCCCCATTCCCTCCCTACTTCTGGGGGAAGGATATTGCAAAATCTCAATTCCCACCCCACTCTGGGGCCAGCCAGAGGTAGTATTTGCCGGTTCTCCGAACCGCTCAAAATCTCCGCTTCTGACAGATTCTCCAGAACCTGTCAGAACCTACTGGATTTCACCCCTGATACAGGGCAATGCTGTCATACATACACACCCTTATGATCTTGCATACATAGGTTTAATACAGTATAGTACAGTAAGTTGGATACATGTGCTGGGATATGACACATTTTTCTTCACTTTCTCTCCCAGTGGACAGTTATCTGTACATTTATGGGTAATTCCCATAAACAAACTTCTCCTTGAAATTTAGGCCCTACATCACTTAGTCATTTAAGTCACTGAGGCATGCAGAATTGGAACACCGTTTTTTCTAATAACCTGGAACCATCTTCCTCAATTTGGTGACTCTAGAGATGCCATCTTTTGTCCAGGGATTGTAACAACCCATCTGGGTGGCACAAGGTTGACAAAGGGTTGCAGGCGGAGAGAATAACTGATGGAAGACCATCTGGGTTCTTGTTTAAATTCACTGTGTGTCTTTGTTGACTTCTTCCTACATTAGGGATACAGTATTGTCCACACACTGGGTAGCTTTTATATATTTATTTATTTTCTTCCTTCCTGCACCAAGCAGGTGCAGAATCCACTTTTTTCCTTTGATCAGCTAAATGTTTATCCATTACCGTATTTTTTGGACTGTAAGACACACTTTTTTTGTACCTTCCAAAAGGGGGTGAAAATGTCTGTGAGTCTTATAGGCTGAATATTGCCAAAAGCCCCGCCCGCCCACTGGCTGTTTTTTGGCCTCTGCACACCCTGTTTTCGGGCCCTGTTTTGGTCTTTTTGAGGCCTTTTTTCAGCCTGTTTTCGGTGGGGTTTTGGCCCATTCTTTAGGCTTTTTTTGGCCTGTTTGTGAGGCTTTTTTCAGCCTGTTTTCAGTTGTCAGTGATGACGTCCGTCCAGGTGGGTGGAGCCTCCCACCACCGTTAATACCAGTTCGCAAGAACCGGACTGAACCGGAAGCAACCCACCACTGTGTAGGACCTTGGGATCCTGCAATTGTCATAAATGTGAACCAGTTGTGAAGCATCCAAATGTATATCACGTGACCATAGGGATTCTGCAATGGTCGTAAGTGTGAAAAATGGTCATAAGTCACTTTTTTCAGTGCTGTTGTAACTTTGAACAATCACTAAATGAATGTTGTATGTCAAGGACTATCTATATCTATATCTATATCTATATCTATATCTATATCTATATCTATATCTATATCTATCATCTATCATCTATCATCTATCATCCATCATCTATCTATCTATCTATCTATCTATCTATCTATCTATCTATCTATCTAGTTTTATTTTCCCTTTATAATGAGACCCTGATATTTGTCACTCAGTAAAGCACTGATCTCCATTTATTCAGCCATTTTGGTGTATTTTCCAGGATACAAATCAAAGTGCCTATGACTTCTGAATATTTTAAGAAGTACAGATGCCAAATGTTTTCTTTTTACCACATGCATACTATAAAAAAACTATTTTGTACCTGAATATTGATGCCAGACTGCAATATAAATTGGGAGCTGGCCTGATCCTGCAGTATCCTTAGCTCGTTTATCAGGTTGCGACAGAAAAACCTCTGTTTTGTATTGTAGTTCAGAGCTTATTGACTTTTGTCACAAGAAGCCTAACACTAACCCTATTAATCTGCGTATTCCACCAGCAGTGTATCCTAAATCTCAACTAAGCATGCTGAAAAGATGTTCAAGCCATGGAATATGAAATGTATATTCTGTATGGCTGTGAATACGTGCGTGTGCAGCAGATAATGCTTTCATGCAAAATGCAGAATGATTGCCAAATTTTTTGAAGCAGTGTAAAAGGTTACCCAATGCTCCATTGCTCCCAGTGTTCTAACATAATTCTACTGAATGCATGGCTGTTAATACAGGGCCTGTGGGATTCTTGGCTGGAAAGCTACCTGGCAGCTTGCAAACAGAGAATGTATGTGTGCTGCTTGCGATTGGACTTCTATTATTGAATGAAAAAGCATCTGTGAATAAATGAAATTTTGAATGTAAGAAACTGCCGGAATGCCAGACTTTTTTCTGCACAGATACATCAATCAACAAGGAGCAGAATCATACCATTTTTTTTGTGTTCAGTACTTCTGAATGAACATAAATCAGGCCAGAACTATTTAGCCATACTTTCTCTCTGTGTGTGTTTGTGTGTTGAGATTTATATATACATACATATATATATATATATATATATATATATATATATATATATATATATATATATATATATATATATATATATATATATATATATATATATATATAGGTCTTTGGTTATTCGGGTCTTCTCCCACGTAAAATTGGAAGTGTCTTGGCGACGTTTCGACGAAGTCGACGAAGTCTCATTCGTCATCTTCAGGCTGGTGTTCTCGGCTTCGTGCTTCCAGGAGCAATGTGAGATCGCAGCTGTCTCTTCCTTTTAACTGCTAGTGGGGGTGTGAGCTGATTGGGTGGGAACTTGGCTGTGTTCTGATTGGGTGGAGGTGTGTTCTGATTGGTTAGGGGCTTGGCTGTGCTCTGATTGGATGGGGGGTTGGTTGTGCTCTGATTGGATGGGGGTGTGTTCTGTTTGGGTGGGGGCTTGGTTGTGCTCAGCTTAGTCTGAGTTGCAGGGGGATTTGATATATATATATATATATATTTGTTTTCTCAGGTTTTCGTGGGTGTTTGTATGTAGGTCTTTGGTTATTCGGGTCTTCTCCCACGTAAAATTAGAAGTGTCTTGGCGACGTCATCTTCAGGCTGGTGTTCTTGGCTTCGTGCTTCCAGGAGCAAACGTCGCCAAGACACTTCCAATTTTACGTGGGAGAAGACCCGAATAACCAAAGACCTACATATATAATTAATAAACCTCAATAAAAAAAACTATCATGAAGGTTACATCTCCAGGCTACAAGCCCTTTTCACAGACCTTTTCTTTCTGGAAAATATATATAGAATAGAATAGATAGAATAGAATAGAATAGAATTTACTGGCCAAGTGTGATTGGACACACAAGGAATTTGTCTTTCGTGCATCTGCTCTCAGTGTACATAAAAAGACAAGACACACTCATCAAGAATCACAAGGCACAACACCCAGTGACAGTCATACGATACAATAAGCAATCAAATCATACCAGTAAACAATCAATATAAATATAAATCACAATGATATAAGCAACAAGTTGCAGTCATGCAGTCACAAGTGGGAGGAGATGGGTGACAGGAATGATGAGAAGATTAATAGCAATAGTAATGCAGCCTTAGTGAATAGTTTGACAGTTTGAGGGAATTATTTGTTTAGCAGAGTGATGGCATTCAGGAAAAAACTGTTCTTGTATCTAATTGACTTGGTACAATGCTCTATAGCGTCGTTTTGAGGGTAAGAGTTGAAACAATTTATGTCCAGGATGTGAGGGGTCTGTAAATATTTTCACAGCCCTCTTTTTGACTCATGCAGTATACAGGTCCTCAATGGAAGGCAGGTTGGTAGTAATTGTTTTTTCTGTAGTTCTAATTATCCTCTGAAGTCTGTGTCTGTCTTGTTGGATTGCAGAACCAAACCAGACAGTTATAGAGTTGCAGATGACAGACTCAATAGTTCCTCTGTAGAATTGTATCAGCAGCTCCTTGGGCAGTTTGAGCTTCCTGAGTTGGTGCAGAAAGAACATTCTTTGTTGTGCTTTTTTAATGGAGTTTTTGATGTTAGGTGTCTATTTTAGATCTTGAGATATGATAGAACCTAGAAATTTGAAGGTCTCTACTGTTGATACTGTGTTGTCTAGTATTGTAAGAGGTGGTAGTATGGGAGGGTTTCTCCTAAAGTCTACCACCATTTCTACGGTTTTGAGTGTGTTCAGTTTCAGATTGTTCCGGTCGCACCATAAGACTAGTTGTTCAACCTCCTGTCTGTATGTGGATTCATCGTTGTCTCAAATGAGGCCAATCAATGTTGTATCATCTGCAAACTTCAGTAGTTTGAGATGCAGTCATTGGTTTTCCCCACCCGAAACCTCAGGGCTATCCTGATGCAGCTGGGTTTCAGCCAAATCCCTCTTAGACAGCTGTTTGGAGACATTGACCAACTCCCCTCCAGATGTGACTGGAATTGGGTCATCTTCCTCTGAAGATGGAGAGGTATCTGGAGAAGCATCCGGGGGAGTCATCACAGTTGTAAACAGGAGATAAGTGGTGTCATGTCTCTCCCCCTCCGTTGAGAGAAGGCTATTCAATTTTAATGTAGATGGCCTCTTTGACCCCTCTTTCAAACCTCTCTTCTCTGTCTTTAAAAGAGTGGCCTTTGTCTTTAAGAGCCAGTGAGGTTGCCCTTCAGATAGCCTGGCCCCAAGTCATGTGTCTACAGATATACTTTTATTTCAAGTAAGAAGCATGCTGTAAAATAAGTATCTCTGCACCTTATAGCATATTGCATCATTAGAAATCAGGTTCCCTACTGCTAAGTTTCTACTTTTCTTCTTCTTCTTCTTCTTCTTCTTCTTCTTCTTCTTCTTCTTCTTCTTCTTCTTCTTCTTCTTCTTCTTCTTCTTCTTCTTCTTCTTCTTCTTCTTCTTCTTCTTCTTCTTCTTCTTCTTCTTCTTCTTCTTCTTCTTCTTGCAACTTCTACTTGTGCAGTTGAATTGTTTCTGACAAAAAAAGCTGGGGGTTTGTGTCAATTAGAACTATCCAATTTAAAACAAATCAGAAAGTTCAAATTGGTGATACAATCAAGTACAGCACAAGAATAGAGGTTTCTGTCACCAAGAAAAAGTGAATACTAGTTAATTTACTTTTCTATTACAGGACATGGATTTGTAATTCTCAGCTCCAAATGCAATTTCTTCTAATTCTATTTTATGCCCATCAAATTACATTGTTCACTATGGATGAACCTTCCACTGAAGTATAGCATGGAATTCCCATTAAATTCCAAATCAATTAGAAGTGACTTGTTTCATTATATTTCATATTTAAATGATTAGTGGGGGACAAAGCTCTTAATAAAGGACCCATACAGGTGATTTTGAAATTGCTACTGTAACACATTTTTAACAATTTAATTCACTAAACAATCAATCACTCTTCTAAGATCTGAAAAGTAGAATGCAATAATACCAAGTGCTTTTGTTCATCCTTGTCTCCATTGGGTACACAGTATAACAAAATCCTTGTTTATCCGTGAAATCTGCCTCACATAAAAGTAACATCAATGCACACAACTATAGATAAATGGTTACCTTCTACTTTTATCATGATACATGATATAATTTTGGAAAGGGAAGTGGACTCATGGGAAATTATGGGAATAACATAATATGTTTTCTTTCTATTTGTGAGCTTGTATAAGATATACAAAGAAAAGACTGATGACTATTACAAGGTGCTGTCAAAGTTTATAAGGGCTGTTTAAAACATCTCATATCCAATATGCAGCTTTTGATATATATTTTCTTTAATTCATTCAAAACAAAAATTAAAATTCTTCCGATGAGCTCATCTTTGTTATCATTTGATCCCACACTGCCAAAATCTGAAGTGTAAACTTTTGATTTCTTTGATAAGAGGGTTTGGCTGAGGTTTACTGAAATCGTACTTACATGACAATGAAGAATGTGGTACTGGCTTCTGCATATTTCTCTATGCTTAGTAGAGCTTTTCACTTACCTTCGCTACCAGTTCGGAACTGTGAGCGTGTGCGTGGGGCGCTTCTGTGCATGCGCAGAACTTTCTGCGCATGTGCAGAGCGTCTGTGATAATGGCATTGGGTGGGTGGGCAGAGCCTCCCGCAGCCGCTGCTACAGGTTTGCTAGAACCAGGGCGAACCGGTAGAAACCCATCACTGTCTATGCTATAATACTTTTACTGAATATTTAAATTCACGATTCTTGTAAATTAAAAAAAAAACTTAAAAAGAGCCTGAAATGTAACTTTTCAAATTCCATTTTTGATTATTTATTTATTTATTTATTTATTTATTTATTTATTTATTTATTTATTTATTTATTTATTATTGCGATTTATATGCCGCCTTTCTCCCTGGGGACTCAAGGCGGCTTACAAAATGACAAATTCCAATACAAATCACAATGAAATAAAATTAAAATCAGCAACCCTATTAAAAACAGTTTAAAATTAGACAGTGTACCCCCAAATGGATCAGTTGAGTTGACGAAAGAGCCACATCTTCAGCTCGCGACGAAAGGAAAGAAGGTTGGGGGCTGTCCTGAGCTCAGTGGGCAATCCATTCCAGAGGGTCGGGGCTCCCACAGAGAATGCCCTCCTCCTGGGGGCTGTCAGCCGACATTGTTTGGCCGACGGCACCCTGAGGAGGCCGACTCTGTGAGAGCGCACAGGTGATTAACCATTAATGGCATGATAATGGACAAGGAGGGCATTAGTTAGGAAACCTAAGCGCATATGAAGATAACTGTCTTGTGTCTTGTGTGTGTAAACAAGTGTCTTTGTGTCAGTCATTAAAAGCAAAATGCTAAATTCTGATTTCACTACAGAGAAGCTATTCAGCTTGTTCATTTAATACAATGCTGAAGTGTGCCTTGACATTTTTCAAAGATTTTTTCTCTGAAAAAGAAAGAAGGAAAGGGGTCTCTTTTTTTTTTCTTTAATCCTCAGGGCATTGTTTTTGTTATTGCTATTGTTGTTATACTGGAAGTAGTGGGAGGTGCTATGTTTTCTTCTCTTTTATGGATTGCCATCATTGTGATGCTTTTCCAGGGGCACAGTTTCCATTTATGCCTCCCCTTGGGATTTAATGGCTCAGTGGGAAGCCTGCAGGGTTGCAGATGACTGTCGAAAACATTCACACACTTACAGAAACACACATAGTCTATCACAAAAGAAGACAACAACAACAACATAGCAACAGACATAAGGAATTCTTTTCTCCTTTGAAGGAAATGCTAAAAGTAATTTCACTTTCGTGTAATTGAATGAGAACAATAAAAAGTGGAAGATGATAATAACCGGAAAGATTATGGAATGAAACAATTTGGTTCTAAGAAGAATGATAGTGATTGACCTGAATTCTACCCCACTGAGCAACTTATTATCACTGGTACTGCTCTATTTCTAAAATATATCTATAAATAGAAGCCATTACTAAAGAACACTCTTAACTGGGTTAACTAGGACAAAAAATATTAATGTACTGAGAGAATATCAAAAAGGGATCAATTGATATAGTCAACAAATCCATATGGGACTAGATTTGACTCAAAACATACCTAGTTCATGCATAGGTTTAGACTAATTCTAGACAATCACTCAGCTTGTAGGAGAGGTAATTTCAGTTGTGAATTCCATCAAGTGTACCAGGCCTAACAGCAATTAATATATTGTCCAATCATTGATTAATTGTAGTGGCCAAGATGCATCTACAGCTACCTGGCTAATCAATTCAGCTAGTAGTAATGGAATCTTGCCAGTACTTTTTCCTGTTATAGGGTATTTCCAGAAATATTTAATACTTCCTGGAGAACATGAATCATGATTTTGTATTTCCAAAATGGTGATTTTTTTTTTTTTGACCCAGTTAAGGAGATTATGTGCTGCCAGTACTACTGATGAAAAGATCCACAAATACGGTCATAAGATCTATAGTTTTCAGTCATAAGAAGTATGAAGAGTCCAATGCAATTTTTAATTCATATGTACATTTCAATACTATTGAATTGTCAAGTTACAATAAAGAAGTCATAAGATTCTCTGAAAAGGGTCCACATAACAAAAATATTGTCTCTGGTCATCTGACATATTTAACCAGGTCAGGTAAAGGCCCATCATAGTCATTTGAAAACACACAATGTTTCATTAGTATTAATATTATTATTATTATTGTTGTTGTTGTTGTTGTTGTTGTTGTTATCTTTATTCATTAAACATGAAACTCACTCAACTGAACATTCAAAAATGCATCACAAATACCATTGACTTGGGCTAATGGTTGATACAGGTTGCTGCCAGCATCCTAAGTATCAACCAAGTACCTTCTTAAGATGTACGATATTCCAAGTAGCACAGATTTTTGCAATTCTGCTGGTGTTATTGCAGAAAGCTGCAATTTGCTGATGTATCTTATAAAATTCTTGGACATGGTACCAAGTGCCCCGATGACAATGGGTATCACTGTTACATGTTTCATCCATAGCCGTGTAGTTTTGATGGCCAGGTCATATTTCATGATTTTTTCTAGTTCTTTTTCTTCGACTCTGGCATCTCCTGGTACCGCAATGTCAATAAATTGTACGTTTCGGTTTTCGACAACTGTGATATCTGGCATGTTGTGTTCCAAATGACGATCTGTCTGTATTCAAAAGCTCCACAAGATCTTCACCTTCTCATTTTCTATAACTTTTTCCATTTTATGTTCCCGTGACTTTTTGGATACAGGTAAGTTGTATTTTTTACATAATGACCAGTGGACTAATTTAGCAACTCGGTAGTGTATTATTATTATTATTATTATTATTATTATTATTATTGATTCCTCATAACTATGTAAATTAGTCCCTGCAATTTTGTTGGCAAGACATTTGGAAGTGATTTTCTCAGTCACCAATGTCTACTGTGGAAGGGATCTTGGAGGTCTTCTAGTCCAACTCTCTGCTCAAGCAGAAGATCCTATACCATTTCAGACAAATGGCTGTCCAGTTTCTTCTTGAAAACCTCCAACAAGCCTTCTGGAGGCAAGCCATTCCATTGATTAATAATTGTCAATATCAGGACATTTCTCAGTTCTTGGTTGGATCTCTCTTTCTACCCATTACTTCTTGTTCTGCCCTGAGGTGTTAGAAAATAAGTTGACCCCCTGTTCTCTGTGATAGCCCATCAAGTACTGGAGAACTGCTATCATATCACCAGTTGACTTCATTCCAATAGCAGGATTAGAAATCATGATTCCCCAGGTTTTTTCCACTGGAAAATCTTAAATCATTACACCATTAGCTCTCATTATTGACCCTGGTGAGATTTTTTTTAATGGGTTATTGTGGTATGAACCAAGCTCTTTTGGTCTATGGCAGGGGTGTCAAACTCAATTTCATCGAGGGCCGCATCACGGTTGTGTTTGACCTCGGGGGGCTGGGGTGGGCATGGCCAGACTGGGCATGGCCAGCTTGACATCACTCATATGGGGGCGCCTGTGGGGGGCCGAGCACTCTGCCAGTGAAAATGGGTTCCCGAGCTCTGTTTTTGGCTGGGACAGCCTACTGCAACCCTCTGCCAGCAAAAACAGAGCTTGGGGGGTGGGGTGCACAGGGCCCTTGTGAGTTCTATTTTCAGCTAGGATGGCCTTCTGCAACTCCCTGCCAGCAAAAATGGAGCACACAGCCCTCATGAGCTCTGTTTTTGTTGGTGGAGCACAACAGGCCAGTCCTTTGCTGTTTCCAGGGTGGCCCCAGAGGCCAGATCTAAGCACCCTGTAGTCTAGATCTGGGCCCCAGGCCTTGAGTTTGACACCCCTGGTCTATGGTTTATAGCAGTGTTTCCCAAACTTTTGACATATGTGTACCCCTTCTATAATTTTCGTAACGCTGAGTACCCCTCATAAAAAACATATGGTACCCCTGGGGGTATGCGTACCACACTTTGGGAAACACTTAGATAACACTGCAATTCTCTGGCGTTTAAACAGCTCCACGGCTCAATGTCAACTGTTAATGTTCCCGCAGTTTAAAAATGGCCGAACCCGAGCTGCGCGAAGGATGCGTAGAAGTTCCCGCCATAATGAGTTGCGATACGATGTACGATGGCCCCAGTTCCCGTGAAAAAACTGCGATACGCGCCTATTTCTTTCCTTGTTCTGTGGGCGCAGCTAAGCACGGTGCAGTGGATATTCCCACGTGATCCCCACCAAACTCTGGTGCAACGCGTACCCCCACCAAACTCTTCCCGTACCCCTGGAGGTACGCGTACCACACTTTGGGAAACACTGGTTTATAGAATTGTACCCATAAAATAGCTGAAATTAGTAACCATGTTTTATATGAAAATGATAATATGGTCAGTGGTAAAATCCAATTTTTTTTATTACCGGTTCTGTGGGCGTAGCTTGGTGAACACGGTGTGGCTTGGTGGGCATGGCTTGGTAGGCATGGCAGGGGAATGATACTGCAAAATCTCCATTCCGACCACACTCCAGGGGAAGGATATTGCAAAATCTCCATTCCCACCCCACTCTGGGACCAGCCAGAGGTGGTATTTGCCGATTCTCCGAACTACTCAAAATTTCCACTACCAGTTCTCCAGAACCTATCAGAACCTGCTGGATTTCATCCCTGTATATGGTACTGATTTATTTATTTATTTTAAAATTTATATTGCTGCCCATTTGCACATGGCAACTCAAGGCAGCTTACAAGAATATAAAACCTCATCTAAAAACAATAAAACTAATAAAAGAGAGAAGCATATAATAAATCAATAAAATAATATAATAAAATAACCCCTCACCCCTTGCCTCAGTGACAACAATGGCTATATTTGGTATAGGCAAGATAGTCAGGATGAAATGGCAAACCTGGTAATTTTTTTCCAATAGGAATAATGAACCTAAAATCCATATTATCACAAAAATATTCCTTCAGCGGAGAAAAAAAACCCTACCATTTATATCTGAATCTGGAATTGACCTTCAGAAAATCTATATTTTCTGAGCTGTCACAAAACACAACCATGCCAGAATTAATTATTAGTGCCCCAGAATCAAAACTAATAGATCTGGCTTGCAAATATTCAGATGGCCACAAGGTATCACCCAAAAAATAGATTTTTCTGTATTATTTTGCTTCTATCTCAAGGTCACCCATATTTTTGCAGCCTAGATCTGGTAATTGAGATGTATGCTGTGAGGTGTTTTTTTGATGCTTTGTTTTTGATGTTCGTTTTTTGAATTTGATGGGATGGCTTCAGGAAAAAAAAATGAGGCACTTTTTCTACATTTGCTCTTAAGGAACTTTGTACTGAATGTTATTCTATGTATAAGGAAAAGGGCCATTAGGATTGGAAGAGTTTGGGTCCCGAAATTTTATATTTATGAGAATTTTAAAGAAAGATGGGGGGGGGAATAATAAAAAAGCACTCTCCAGAGATTTGAGTCCTTTCCTATAAAGAAATAGGTCAGGTTTGGTCTTAGTTTCTTAAAGAAGAAAACTAGTTCAGAGCAGGGATGGAGCATATGATTTGCATCTAGCAAATCCTCTATATTTAACATTTCCATATGAAAATAACACAGCCAGAAACCCTGGATAAATGCTGCTAAGTGATCCAGAGGTGGCAAGAGCATGAAAATGCATCTCCTTGTGTTGCCTAAAGTCATAGGTCTCCCTTTTCAAGAGAAATATATTTCCTAGGGCTTTCAGAAAAGAGGGTGATATTATTGAAACAATTAAAACTTTTGGGTGACTCTGCGCCAGTTGCATAGGATGTACATGTTAGGATGTTTCTCCTTCGACACTGGATTGCCAGAAATTTTTTAAGATCTTATCTTTCGCATTAGCCTCTTCTTAAAGCTAAAATGATTATTTGTGTGTGTTATGACAACTTATTTAAGCCCCCTATGATGGGTCAGCACTTAAAGACTGAAAAGCTGCTGAAAAGCTGACAGCCTGAGTTCAAGACAACAAAGTGAGCTTTTGTCCTTGGCCTAGCTCCTACCCACCTAGCAGTTCAAATGTGTGCAAATGCGAGTAGATCAGGGATGGGCTGCTGGGGATTCTCAGGGGTTTGGGAGAACCTCTAGCTAAGATTCTGTACAGTTCGGAGAACCCCCAAATCCCACTCCTGGCTGGCCCCGGCAAGCCCACCCCTCCCAGGAATCCCCACGTGGCCCATTTTGGATCCAGGTAAGTGCAGGGCCCGTGTGGAGGCTCAGGGAGGGCAAAAAATGGACCCACTGGAAGTTCTGGAAGTTCCGGCCTCCAGAGGGCCTATGGAGCCTGAGGAGGCTGTTTTCGCCCTCCTGGAGGCTTGAGGAAAGCCTCCAGAGCCCAGGGAGGGCAAAAACACCTCCCCCCGCCATGATGCAGGAGGCCAACTAGGCCACGCCCACCATGGCCATGCCCACCCAGCAACCAGGCAGAGAACCCCTTGCTAAAAAATTTTTGAAGCCCAACCCTGGAATAGATAAATATGTACATTCTGTGCACTACAGTGTACAATTTCGATAACCACATGACTACCAAAGTGTCTTCAGACAACACTGGTTCCCTCTGCTAAGAAATGAAGATAAGCACCATCCCCTAGAGTTTTAATTGACTAGACAAGGGGAATCTTTACCTTTATGACAACTTATACCCCTCTCCACATCATTTGACCAATTTGCTAGAAATTCAGTTGAATGAATTTGCTTTGAAAGCAAGTGGCATCTTACATGTCTACTAGCCCTGAGAATTAAAGATTTTTTTAAAAAAATCTATTTCTTTCTGAATTCAGTGCTCTCTAATAGGACAAAAATACATTTGAGTTTAAATCAACATCATAAGACTTTCCTATAGTATCACATGTTTTTCTATAGCACTGCTTAATCTATTTCCCACACACTGCTGTCAACAATTTTTTTCCCCTGATTAAATTACAAGCTGAGTTTTCCAGCAAGCTATTATAAGTCATTAAATCATCAAAGCTATTTGATTGTAATGGCAGTTTTCAACACCCTTTTAATCTCATTGTCTATTTTTGAACATGGAATGTGTTTGCATTGTATTATGCACAAACAAATTGCCGTCTTCCAATATGAATTCATTAATATTGATTAATGCAGACGTACAGTATGTGCCTGATGTGTGTACAGTATGTGTGAGTGAGTTCCTGGCACTTCCCGAATACCAGATCTGCAGGTGATGTTTAAATTTGTTTCTATTATTTTTGCCTTTTTATCACAGATGGTAGAGCTCATCCAGTCTGTGATAACAGTGGGAGCTATGAAAGGTTTGATGGATGAGATGTAACCCTAAACCCTGGATTCATTTTATATACTATCACATTTTAAAGAAGATAAGGTAGTTTATGAGTGTGCCTGTCTCTATTTTATCCTTAAAACTACTTCTGAAATAACTAGGTTATACAATATTTTTCAGAGTATAAGAGGCACCGGAGTATAAGACGCAGCTTAGTTTTTGGGGAGGAAAATAGGAAAAAAAAAATCTGCCTACCAGGTATTCATCTGGCTAGAGTCCTTAGTCTGATCAGCTTCAGCACATTAGTTTGCTGGTTTTTTGCACTACTTTGAGTTGTTCTATGCTCTGGCTGGTATCTTTTTTGATGGCATCCAGCTGCCATGTTCTTTGGTGGCCTTGTTTCCTTTTACGGCAAATGCTTCCAAACATAATTGCTTTCTCCAGTGAATTTCCCCCACATGACATGGCCAAAGTACCGTATTTTTTGGAGTATAGGACGCACCTGAGTATAAGATTCAGCTTAGTTTTTGGGGAGGAAAATAGGGGGAAAAAAATCTGCCTACCAGGTATTCATCTGGCTAGTGTCCTTAGTCTGGTCAGCTTCAGCACATTAGTTTGTTGGATTTTTATCCCCTGCTTGGAGATAAAAAACAGCTTCTAAGGCACATCTGAGAGGAACAGCAATGAGAAAAGCAGGCAAAGCACGGGGAGATCACTTCACTCAGCTAGCACCTAGTTAGGGCTGGAAAAAAACTTCTAAAGAACAGCTAAGAGTCAGAGCAAAACATGGATATCGCTTCACTCGCTAGCACCTCGTTAGTGCCTCGTTAGGGCTGAAAAAAAAGCTTCAAAAAAGCTACATTTGGAGTATAAGACACACCCAAATTTTCAGCCTCTTTTTGGGGGGGGAAGGTGCATCTTATACTCTGAAAAATACAGTAATTACTTAAGGATAGCTAAATGAGTTTCATGGCTAAATTGAGTTTCGGATTCAAACTTATTCTTCTTCTTTCTTTATTTCTTTTATTGGATTTGTATACCGCGCTACTCCCGAAGGACTCAGGGCAGTGAACAGCCACAGAATAAAACACATAAATACAAATATTTAAAATAGAATAAAAACGAATTAAATAATTTGGCTGAGACAAATTAAAATACCCAATAATTTAAAAACAAATTAAAATTTACATTTAACAGGGGAAAAGATTTAGGCCAGGCCAGCTTGATGAAATAAAATCAAGCTGGCCTGAGCGCGCAACGGAAGGTGTGCAGATCCGGGATCCTCCGTATCTCTGGGGGGAGCTCATTCCAGATCGTAGGTGCCCCTACAGAAAAGGCTCTCCCCCTGGGGGCCGCCAGTCAACATTGTTTGGCTGACGGCACCCGAAGGAGCCCCTCTCTATGGGAGCGTACTGGCCGGTGGGAGGCTATTGGTGGTAGCAGGCGGTCCCGTAGATAACCAGGTCCTAAGCCATGGAGCACTCTAAAGGTGATAACCAAAACCTTGAAGCGCACCCGGAAGACCACCGGGAGCCAGTGCAGCTCGCGCAGGAGGGGGGTCACATGGGAACGCCACTTCATTCCCATAACCACCCGCGCGGCCGCACTCTGCACCAGTTGGAGCCTCCGAGTGCTCCTCAAGGGGAGCCCCATGTAGAGAGCGTTACAATAGTCCAGACTAGAGGTGACGAGGGCATGAGTGACTGTGCATAAGGAGTCCCGATCTAGAAAGGGATGCAACTGGCGAATCAGGCGAACCTGATGAAAAATCCTCCCGGTCACGGCCGTCAAGTGCTCTTCTAAAGACAGTCGTGAATCCAGGAGGACGCCCAAGTTCCGAGCCCTTTCCGTGGGGGCCAATGATTCGCCCCCAATAGTCAGCGATGGCACCAGCTGACTATATCGGGACGTCGGAAACCACAGCCACTTGGTCTTGGATGGGTTGAGCCTGAGCCTGCATTTTATAGAATTAATTAATTCTATAATTAATTAATTAATTAATTCTATAATTAGTTAATTAGTTAATTCTATAATTAATTAATTAATTAATTCTATAATTAATTAATTATAGCAAATTATTCTTTGCTGTACTGAACACATATTAATGGAATTTAAACTAGATACTATGAAGAAGAAACCGAAAAGTGTGGTTTTTAAATTATGCAAAGAAAAAAGGGGGGGAGCTTAGCTTCCCCAAGCTAAATAGCAGGTATTTCCCATAAAATGATCAGCTTCTGTGGGCTTTCTTTTACACAATCTTGCATAGTAAATTTCTTCCCTGTAAGATCTCTTTGTCCTAATTATAGATTCTTTTTTTTTTGAAAAACAATTTTTTATTTCAAACAAAAACAACATAAAAATATCATCCTTTCAAACATTTACAGATAGTGTATCGATTGGTTAGCATCCTTTTGAGCTCACAAAATCTTCAATATATCCATATATGACAAAAGCTTCTTTTCCCTGAAGACAAATTTTTTACACTTTATCTTAACTTCCACTTCATATATCATATTTCATCTCCATATTTTATTATCTATCCAATTATAAAATAAACCCCATATCAAATAATATTGATTGCCTTCCTGTTCTCTTATTTCAAATGTCAGTTTAGTCATTTCAGCACAGTCCAACATTTTCTTAATAATTTCTTCATCAGTAGGTATTTTCTCTCCTTTCCAGTTTTTAACAAATACGATTCTAGCCGCTGTTAAAATATTCACAATTAAATATTGCAATTCTCTATTATATGTCTCTGGTAAGATCCCTAATAAAAAATATCTCTGGTTTAAAGTCAATATGTCTCTTTATCATTTTTTCCAACCACGTGTGTATCTTAAACCAGTATCTCTTTGCTTCTACGCATGTCCACCACATATAGTAGTATGATCCTGGAGTGCCAATTATAGATTCTTAATATGTTACTTGAAGCATACTCAGGATTTGACCTAGCTAAAGTGTGTAGGGGCAAGGCAATTTTCAGCAGGCTGGTGGGAAGATAGGAAATTTTGAAATCTTGCTGGTATCACAGTATCCATGAATTTTCCTCTCTTTAGGCTTACTACTAGGTAATAGGTTTTTATTGTGCCATGCATGTACTTGGCCATTAAAAGCCTTATGGTTTGGTTCTGACTATGCTGGTTGGCAATGCTCAATGGAATATCTGTTTTTAATGGAATAAAAGAAATCACAGATGAGAAACTGGTACACATGGCTAGATCTGGGCAGGGAGTATGATGGACGGTTGATTCTCACTTTTTGAAATAGTGCTATTTTTTTTAAAAAAAATCTTAATTTTCTATCTCTGAGATCTATTGAGCCACAAGCTGATGTTTCTTCACTATATACTTTGCTTAGAAGGCCAGATTAACAGAGTTGGTAGGGACCGTATAGGTCATCTAGTCCAACCCCGCGCTCAAGCAGGAGACCCTCCACCATAGAGTTTACGTCAGAGATAACAATGACCCTAGTCAGATCATTTTTGTATTTTGAAAGCAAATTGGAGAAACCTTTATTCAATGGTTGTCATGACAGGGCTTGATTTGGCAAACTATCTATTAATAAGGATACCTCTTTAACTTCAACAAGAATCAGTGGTGGGTTCCTCCCAGTTCGGTCCGGTTCGGCCGAGCCAGTAGCGGTGACGATATGATGTCACCAAACCGGTTCTCCCCCCCCTGCCCTCCCACCCCCCACCCCCCCACATTATTCTTACCTTTTATTTGGTCCCACCCCCTCCTGAGTCCCAGCTGATGACTAGAGGGGAAAAAACTGTTTAAACTCTTGCCGCGGGGCTTCAAAGGGCTGTCCTATAGCTGATCAGTGTTAAAAGCAAACAAATGAGTCGGGTCGTAAGTGCGAGGACTGGTCATAAGTGTGAGGACCTTCCAGAAATTACTCTGACCAGCTAGCCACGCCCACCTAGTCACATGACCTCCAAGCCACACCCACAAAATAAACCACGCCCACAGAACCGGTAGTAAAAAAAATTTAGAACCCACCCCTGACAAGAATGATATATTTCAATTCTCCTCTGGTCAGGTGGGCATTAAGTAGCATTCATAGCAGGATCAAAACAGCCAAGGTGGTGGACACATCATAACAACCTAAGCACCTTAATTTCTACCTATGCATCAAGATCACATGCAAGTAGAAAGAGACAGGTCTTTAATCATAATGCTGTGACTAATGCCCGGAAAAAAAAGCTCTGATGGGCATACTTTCTCCCAATGTCCTGGGTTGTAGTTACTCAGAAATTTCATTTTCTAATTTCTCCTAATTTAAATAATCCTAAACAAAATTAAAGTCAATGGAGCAGACAATTGTTAGGTAATCAGCAGAATATCTTATTCCAGGCCTGTTCCTGCTGATCTCTTTCAAATTTATTGTACCTCTGCATCACTCAGAACATTGTATTATGGGGGCAAAAACTACAAGAGAAGAAAGCCTCTTCCTCCTCCTCTTCCTCCTCCTCCTCTCACTCATATCAGGTAAGGGGCAAAATTCTCTTTTTATCGTGCCCCTAAAACAACTATGGACAACAAATGTCTCCTCTGATTGTAGAGTACTGTCAGTGGTGGGATTCAAATAATTTAACAACTGGTTCTTTCCCTAATGACTGGATAGGTGGGCGTGGCCATGGTGGGGGTGGTCTGGGGGTGTGACAGGCAGCACTTGGCCTCCTGCACCTCCCCTGGGAGCAAAAATGGGCTGTGCCGCACCCCCGTGCCCCATTTTGGGCCTAGGAGGCCTCCCTGAAGCCTCCTGGGAGCGAAAATGGGCCATGGAGGGGGGGGCTCACCACACCATTTTGGACCTAGTCGGCCTCCCTGCACTTACCTGGAAGCCAAAATGGGGCACGTGGGGACTCCTGGAAGGGGCAGGGTGGGAGGGGGCTAGCCAGCAATTTAACTACTGGTTCACCCGAACTGGCCTGAATCAGCTGAATCCCACCATCGAATAAGATCCTGGTCACCCTATCCAATACCTTACTCAAGATTTACTCTAAGTTCAGCTTTCTTGCCAATTTTATTGGTGGCATTTTAAGCTGCTGGGAAGCTACATCAATGAACAAGTTTGTTTGCCTCAATATTTATTTTATTTATTTATTCATTATTTAGACTTATATGCCGCCCTACCTCCGAAAGGACTCAGGGCGGCTCACAACAATAAAACACACAGTTCAATTTTTTAAAAATACCCAATAAAACTATAAAAACCCCTTCAGTCCAAGCTGGCCAGGTGGAATAGCCATGTTTTAAGGCCACGGCGGAAAGAGCAAAGGTCAGAGGCCACCTGGAGCCCCAGGGGGAGCTGATTCCACAGGGTAGGTGCGCCCACAGAGAAGGCCCGCTCCTAGGGGTCACCAGCCAACATTGTCTGGCAGACAGCACCCCAAGGAGGCCCTCCCTGTGGGAACGCACCGGGCGATGGGGAGCAGTCGCTGGCCGCAGATACCAAATACCCCGGGCCTAAGCCATGTAGGGTTTTATAGGTGATTACCAGCACCTTGAATCTCACCCAGAGGGCAATATATTATGTCCAGTGAGCTATGTAATGTAATAGGTGTGCCTGCTCTATCAGGAGATGGAAGGGTCAGTAACTGAGGCGACACAGAGTACTTGACAACAATACTCTTTAATGGGTATCAACCCGTTAAAGACAACTCCAAATACCAGCAACAAAAACTGCGTCTGACAGCTCTTATATAGCGGCTGTCAGACACTCTTAACCAATGCGGAGGCATGGAACTCCCACGCGTAAAACAAATGCTTCTCATCCAATAGGGGAAAAGGCGTCTCTGTTGTCAGGGCAGCATGCAGAACGCAACAGTACCACTCAAATGTTACAAGGTAAATAGGTTCAGCATTATGAAACTATTGCATCCTGTTTGTATAAAGTTTCACCACAATTTTTCCATCCATCACTTGAAAAACACAAGTCCTTAAGGACTTTACGTTTATGTCCTGCTGGAACTATTTATAAAGTTGTTTAATATAGAAAACTTAAACAGCGAATGGTTGTTTCTGTTTAGTTTGGAAGTACAAAAAGCTCTTCATATTCAGTGCTAGTAAGAAAACCAAATATTAGAATATCAGACTTTAAAAAAAAAAAAAAGCCCCAGAAAATATTTTTCCCTCTCTTTTGCTCTCACAGTTTCTCCAAAATGTTTACCTTATTACAGTTCTTGAAAAAGACATCTCAGCAGCTAATCACTGTCTTTGTGAAATTGTAGCTACCAGGGTGCCATTTTCCAAAGCTCAAGCAGCATGACAATTAAGCTGTTATCATACATTGGAGGTTATAACTCTGTAGATAATTGAATAAGGGCATTACCGAGATTCCTTCTCTTTTAGGCAAAAGCTGAATGTCAGATATCAACTACTGGAGTTCTTTGGATTGGCAGGTTAGAGTAGCCAAGTAAATACCATATTTTTCGGCGTATATGATGCACTCCCCCCCCAAAAAAAGTGGGTGGAGTGTGCGTCTTATACAGAAAATGTTGCCAAAGCCCCACCCACCCACCGGCCCCCACCCTTCGCCCATTTTCAGCCTCTGCACGTCATGTTTTCAGCCTCCACATGCCTTGTTTACAGCCTGTTCCAGGCTACGTTGATTGCCACAGCCCATCACTGACGATCGCTGCCTACATGCATCGCATTTTCAACCTCTGCATGCCCCATTTTTGGCCTCTGCATGCCCCATTTTTGGCGTTCGTGCATCGCATTTTCGGCCATTTCCAGGCAGCAGGGATTGGCGGTGGCAGTCCCCAGCTCCTGGAACAGGTCAAGAATGCGATACACAAAGGCTGAAAATGGGGCGTGCAGAGGCTGAAAATAGAACATGCTGAGGCTGAAAATAGAACATGCTGAGGCTGAAAATGACACGCAGAGGTGGCGATTGGCGGCAATGTTCTGTGGCGATCCCCACAGCCTGGAACGGGTCTAAAATGGAGCATGCAGTGGCCGAAATCTGGATACATGGAGGCCAAAAACATGACGTGTGGAGGCACCGATGGGCTGTGGAGATCCCTGCAGCCTGGTATTCCGGGAGGCCAATCCAACCGCAATCAGCTACTCGTGCTGAATCAGGCTGCAATAATGTGCTGAAGCTGACCAGGCTGTTTGCTGTTTGCTGCAAGGATGCTAGCCAGATGAATACCAATGGATGCTGGTTGGCAGAGGCAGATTTTTTTTTCTTGTTTTCCATCCCATTCCAAAAACTAATATGCATCTTATACGCCAAAAAATATGGTAGATTCTGAATATTATGTCAGCAATGGAAATTTCTTATCTCTATAGTAGGAATTTGAACCACCATCATTGAGTACTCCTGAACAACTCAGTAAAGAATTATGTTTGTCAGCCACAAAGGGAGGGCCATGGGAGGGCTAGTCCAGTTTTTCACCCCATACAACCTCCCAAGGCAGTTAGCGATTATTTTTTTAAGGGACATATTTGGAAGATTCTTTTGATGGGGGAAAAAAGATAAAAATATGCATATTAAATCTATTAAACCATGCCCGCATTTCCAACAAAGTGATAGGGCTACTGCTATGTACTGGTAGACTTTGGGAATTTTTTGTAACAGTTGACCCTGATTTAACATAGCATGCATTTAACAGACACTTTTTAAATAACCAGTTTTCTTTCTGGTCAAGATTACACAGAAGAGAAAAAGTACTCATCTTGTTCAGGTAATATATGCATGTATAGATTGAACATGAGACATGACAAAGTCCCATCTTTTGTAGATGATCTCCATCACGCAGTACTCCTGGAGACAGAATACAGACTAACAGAGTTGGAAGGGACCTTGGAGGTCTTCTAGTCCAGGGGTGCCCAACCCTTGGTCTGTGGATTGGTATCAGTCCACAGCATGCCAGAAACTGGGCCGCACAAACAAGTGAAGCCCCATCCATGGTGATCCATCCATCCTGCATATGGGATGCAGGCAGCACACAAAACCATTAGGAGAAATTCCCCTCTGGTCTGTGGAAAGACCTCTCTCCACAGAATTGGTCCCTGGTGCCCAAAAGGTTGGGGGCTGCTAGTCCAATCCCCTGCCCAAGCAGGAGATCATATACCATTCCAGACAAATGGCTGTCCAATCCAGAGGTGCAATCCAACAGGTTCTGACACATTCTGGAGAACCGGTAGCAGAAATTTTGAGCAGTTTGGAGTACCAGCAAATACCACCTCTGGCTGGCCTCAGAGTGGGGTGGGAATGGAGATTGTGCAATATCCTTCCCCCAGGAGTGGGGAGGGAATGGCGATTTTTCAGTATCCTTCCCCTGGAGTGGGGAGGGAATGGCGATTTTTCAGTATCCTTCCCCTGGAGTGGGATGGGAATGGAGATTTTGCAATATCCTTCCCCCAGGAGTGGGGAGAGAATGGGGATTTTGCAGTATCCTTCCCCTGGAGTGGGGTGGGAATAGAGATTTTGTAGTATCCTTCCCCTGCCATGCCCACCAAGCCACACCAAACCCACCAAGCCACACCCACAGAACCAGTAGTAAAAATAATTTGGATTTCACCACTGGTCCAATCTCTTCTTAAAAACCTCCAGGTTGGAGCACCTACAATTTCTGAAGGCAAGCAATTATTATTTAATTATAATGGTTAATTATTCAAACTCAGCAACATTACCACTGCAACTTATACAGGGAGGTACTTTTCCTCACATGTTCAGGTATATACTGTATGTGCCTGTATCATCAGAATAAGGCTATTGCTTAGAGCGCAGGTATGCAAATTTATAGCAGTTTTACTTGTTATAAACTCTCCTCTTAATTGCTTACAGAAAGTTACTGCTTTACTGAAGATTTTAAACATCTTTTTTTTTTCAGTGTTTCTTTTAGTTGTGATTTTACATTGTTCATAACAACATTATATGATTCCCTAATGGATCATTTCAGAGGATAAAACACTATAAATATCACAAATATTGTGCTACTTACGCAGATAATACCACAAGGCAAAACTGCTGAAAACTCAAAATCATGATCCAAGTTTACATGCATTATCTGAGGAATCTAGTTGCCAAGCTAGAAGTAATTGGTCCCAGAGCAGATTGTAAATCTATTCACACAAACACAGCAGCTCCTGCACTTTTAATTGTCTGGGATTTTCTGTATTCGGTATTTGTTTTTTAACTAAAATTGGAGGCAAACTTAATTCCTAATTTTTTTTAAAAAAATAATAATGTTGTATATCTTTTTTTTTTTTTTTTTTTTGTAAATGCAGAGTTGCTCATTTAATCAATCATCTTATTGAACTATCAGTCTCTTCACTCAGGTAGGAACAACCAGTTTTGAGAAAAGAACATTCTAACCAATACCACGAAATCTAGGATTTCTCTGAAACTCTTAGCTGCGATATTACATGAATTAGAAAACATCTGTTTAGCCATATTTCTTTCCTGTGATAATGCCATTTTTTTTTACCGCAGTGGAAAATGAATCCTATGCAAGGATTCCAGTGGTGAAATGTAAAATTTGTTACTACTGGTTCTGTGGGTGTGGCTTGGTGGTGGTGGTGGTAATGTGACTGGGTGGGGGTGGCCAACTTTTTTAAAAAAACCTTTAAAAGCATTTTTTCTACAACCTCTTCGGCCGAAGAGATTGTAGAAAAAAATGCTTTTAAAAGCCTCTGACGATCAGGCAACTCAGCTGGGATTGTCAGAGGCTTTTAAAAGCATTTTTTTCTACAACCTCTTTGGCCAAAGAGATTGCAGAAATAATGCTTTTAAAAGCCTCTAACGATTAGGCAACTCTGACGATCTCAGCTGAGCCACACGATCATCAGAGGCTTTTTTTTTTTTACTTTTAAAAGCATTTTTTCGGCCGAAGAGGTTGTAGAAAAAATGCTTTTAAAAGTAAAAAAAACCAGCCTCTGATGATCGCGTGGCTCAGCTGGGCATGGGTGTGTGTGTGTGTGCAGGGATTTTTGCTACCGGTTCTCCGAACCACCCGCCACCATCGCTATCAGATCAGGCAATCCGGTCTGAACTGGGAGCATTTCACCCCTGAAGGATTCCCTGTTCTAATGGGAATAGTGGAAGAATCAAAGATAATAGTGGAATTCTTCCTATCTCTGCATTATTTAGTCTTATATGGACCATCCTTAATAGATACTATGTTATTTCTACTTGTGTATATGGTCTCGCTTCATTGGACATGATGTTCTAGAGGGCAGGAGCCATGTCAGGCTCTTCCTGGACCCCTCCAGATGAAATTCCTTGGCCAACAGAATTCGGAGCACACCCCTTCTTCTGGAGCAAGTGTGTCATGGCCCCATTGGAGCCTGAGTCTGCAGAGGAGGGTGAACCAGAGCTGGGGCCCACGGAGAAAGAGGGCATGGCCTCATTGGCTCTGAAGGAATGACTGGAGGAGCAGGATGAGGCAGCTCTGGGTCCTTTGGGCCTGGGAAGGATTGCCAGCAAGGAAGAACATGCACAAGACGACTGAGAGATGGGGGAAAGAGAGGACAGACAGTGAAGCAGAGGAATGACAGCGCTCCAGTGATGAGCAAGGATTTCCCCCTCCTGATCCCTGAGCATGGAGAGAAGAGAGGAGGCAGGAGCAGCGCAGGCCCACCTGATGACTCAGGAGGAGAGCGCCCTGCCCAGTGGTGGGATTCAAATAATTTAACAACTGGTTCTCTGCCTTAATGATTTCTTCCAATAACCAGTTCACCAAACTGCCCAGAAAGTTAACAACCAGTTCTCCCAAAGTGGTGCGAACTGGCTGAATCCCACCACTGGCCCTACCCCTCTCCACAAGGCTCACCTGGGGACTAAGACTAAAGGAGATGCTGTTGGGAGGGGCATTTGTCGGGCACAAGTGTTGAATCTGTGGAGCCTCACGTTCAGTTGCAGACGTCTGGAGTTTGCTGTGCTTTGTCTTATGTGCCTTGCCCGGTTTGCCTGCCTCAGTGGACTTCTTGCCTTGGTTGCTGCCTTGCTAACTTTGCATGTTGGACTACTTGCAGCCAGAATTTGTTGGAGGTGTGTGTGAGCTTTGCTCCAGGACTTTCAGTAAACATGGGGACCTTTGGGGGAAAGTTGGAGCAATAAAGGGGAGTTAGAACTGTTCTCTGGCTGTGTTGCTTATGTGCCTCGCTCCAGGTCATCACAAAGTCAACTCCCACTTAATTGTCATAATATCCAGTACACACCTTTGTAAGTGATGTATGATGGGTTTGCTGAGGATCAAGTTATGCCTACAGCATTCCCACAATCTATTAGGAATTTCTCTGGCAAAACATGAGATCAGGCCAGCCTAACAACATCAATCATGATCAATCCCTGCTGACGTTTGGTAAGTACCACTTTGTTCTCAAGCTAATCTAATCAGGATTTTTTTTTCAGATTGTTGTCAGATTGACTAGTCATGTCTACCTGGATCTTCCTTTCTCCCTTTCTGAACCCGGAGAAGCACCTATCATTTTCCCATAACTTGACACTTCGCCCAATTTTAAAATTGCTCAGATACTTTTAGGCTTTGGCCAGATTGAGCCAGCCAGCAAGTTCCTTGAGTGATAGACCCACATTTAGCCATAAGGAGCTGAGAAATATGGGCATCCTTTTCCAAGCTGGGAAAGGCCATCTTGGCCCATATCCAACCAGGACATGGGTGTTGAAGCAGCCTGCCTGCCCTCATCAAGAAGTTTGGACTCAGAAAGCCAAATTAATATATGACTTTTTAAAAGCCAAGGCTGCTCTGTCCCTAACAAAACCTACTATTTCAACTCCCTTGGCTGCTCTCCATAAGACTGTTGCCAACCACATCAGGTTCATCCATATATATTCTCTAACTGTTCCCTTGGGAGTATCTCTTGGAAACTTTCCCAAAGTCTTTCCCGCATACCACAACAGCCTGAGGCTTTGCATTCATTGTATTTTTAATAGGTATGATGTATCTTGGATGCCAAAAACTGGATGACTGCCAAAGTTAGAATTTTTATCATTTCTTTGCTACCTCTATTATTTTTGTTTGTTTTGTAGCCTTGGTGTTGCCTTCTTTCAAAGCTCATAACTACTTGCCCTTGACCATAGATTTTAAGTAAACATCAACTCACCCAGTCTTGGGGGTTTCAATTTTTCTCCCTCCCATAGACTGGAAAATTTTAATGTAATGCTCCCTCGACTCTCCACTGTGCTTTAACTAGTTGCTAGTGAGTGAAGTGATCTCCATGCTTTGCTCTGACTCTCAGCTGTTCTTTAGAAGCTTTTTTTCATCTCTAACTAGGCGCTAGCCGAGTGAAGCGATCTCCTCGTGCTTTGCCTACTTTTCTCATTACTCTCAGCTGTGCCTTAGAATCTGTTTTTTATCTCCAAGCAGGGGATAAAAATCCAAGAAACTAATGTGCTGAAGCTGACCAGGACGCTAGCCAAATGAATACCTGCTAGGCAGATTTTTTTTCCCCCTATTTTCCTCCCCAAAAACTAAGCTGCGTCTTATACTCCGGTGCGTCCTATACTCCAAAAAATACGGTACTTTGGCCATGTCATGTGGGGGAAATTGACTGGAGAAAGCAATTATGTTTGGAAGCATTTGCCGTAAAAGGAAACAAGGCCATCAAAGAACATGGCAGTTGGATGCCATCAAAAAAGATACCAGCCAGAGCATAGAACAACTCAAAGTAGTGCAAGATTGGAAAAATGTGGAGAGATCTGGCTCATAGAATTGTCAAGAACAGGACATAACTGAATGGACATCATCATCATCATCATCATCTGAACAGCAGTTTTTTCAAAATGGGCGTAACAAATGAAGCTTCAGAAAAATTCCTTAAATGGTTCTTTTAAATATTTACTTACTGGTGGGTTCCCCTCCGCCCCCCCAATGGTGAATATGTATTCCCAAAATGGTGAATAATTTATTACATATCCATTCAACCACATGAGAGTTACTCCCTCCTATCTATTAGTAACTATTTATTTTACTACTGGTATTCCCACGATTAATCCTTTTTGACACTCACTGCACAAATTTGATGGGAGGACTAGACTTCATTTCTTCTGCCTTTCCTTCTCTTGAGGGCTGAGGAACCAATACTGGAATATTTGTGTTCAGACTGATAATTCCAGTAGAGATCAGGATCCTACACAATAATTCTTCCTCCACACTAATAAATAAAATCCTTTGTTTACCTCCCCAGCCATTTTTGAGCTGATGGAAAAGAAACACCTTGCCCAAATAAGCTTTAAAACTTGATTAAGCATGTTATTATAGGTTTGGTAGCATTCAGTGAAATACATTTTCTTAGTAATCAAAAATCCAGGCACAGATGAATTTAACTAAATGCAGCCCAAGGCAATCTTTCCTCTGGGGAAGGAAGAAAGATCAGTTCAGCCTGAAGATATTGCTTTGAAGTCAGAAGTAAAAACCTGAAGATGTCGATTTATTCTACACTACCTTCTTTTAGACACCATCTCATAAATGGGAAGAAAGAAATATGAACAATGAGAAAAGGAAAAATGTTTTAGCTAAAAATCTTTTTGAGTTTCTTTGAATAAAAGGTCAGCCTAGACTTTGAGATTTTCTCTCCCAGTCTTCCCATGTCCTCCAGACTACTGATTTATAGTATCTAGAACTCCTAACCTTTGCTTAGTCTTGCTGGGAATTCTGGGAATGTAGCTCAAGTTTGACGTGATTACTAGACTGGAGAAATTTTCTCTAGGTGTCTTCTGATAAACAAGTAGTATCCAGTCTGGTCAAGAAGTAATTCAGAAAAAAATCAGATTACTAGAGAGGGAAATTAGTGATCAGCCAAATTAGTTAAAAAGACCATTTATTAAACAAGGTATGACTTTATCTCTAATTGACCATGAAAAATCCATAAGTTCCATAAATTTCAACTTTTTAATGTTATCTAAGATTGGCAATCGCCAATAAGATTGATACTGGCCTGAAATTTCTCAAGTTGCATTCTTGCTAGGGTGAGAGTTAGGATGAAGTTTTTGGTAGGTTTGCTCAATACCTGGAGTCTATCAGAGCCTCTTATCAGAAACTGGCTGTGACTCAACTCTAGAAAGATCAAGTAGTTGTAGATTTTGGCCCCACAGGATCAGTAGAGAGAAAGAGCATCTTTGAGTCTGGATGGGGTAGCACTCCCTAGACCCGTGATGGCGAACCTATGGCACGCGTGCCACAGGTGGCACACAGAGCCCTTTCTGCCGGCATGCCAGCCGTCGCCCCAGCCCAGGTCCACCGCACATGTGTGCACCTCCCATCAGCCAGCTGGTCTTCCGGTCTCTGCCGTGCATGCACGGAGGCAGAGCGTTCCCCGATCTCTGCAGGTTCTACCCTCTGCAGATGCCTCTGCAGGAAAGCAGGAGAAAGCTAACATGCGATGGGGGGAGAAACTGCAAAGATCTGAGGAGTACTGGAAGGCAGGAGGCACTCAATGGGGGAGGAACTTTGGAGATCGTGGAAGGCAGGAGAAAGCTATGATTCCACGGGGGAGGAACTTTGGAGATCATGGAAGGCAGGAGGCAGCTCTTTAGCACAGCTAAAGCACAGCTCTTTAGTCAGATCTCTTCCCCCTACATGTGCGGCTCTTTTAAACAGGGAAAGAAGGCAGGCAAGAGAATAAACATGTGTAGCAGGAAGCTCTGGTGTTGCCCGATCATCAGCCAAGCTCATCAGAATTTCGGCTCTAGAGCCAACCCAAACC
This sequence comes from Pantherophis guttatus, assembly GCF_059756535.1. Taxonomy (NCBI): domain Eukaryota; kingdom Metazoa; phylum Chordata; class Lepidosauria; order Squamata; family Colubridae; genus Pantherophis; species Pantherophis guttatus. The sequence continues at coordinate 109,733,081 of NC_142067.1, read as the reverse complement.
CCACAGCCCATGAGCGAGGCGGAAGAAGGGAAAAGCCTCTCTCTTTTCAGTTTCCCATCGGGCTGGCTCCGCCAAAGGCTGCCTCCCAATCTCGGAGCCAGTTCCCTCCTAAAGTTTCACATGATTTCCATGAACTTGAGCTGAGCAGAATTGTGGGGCAGAGCGAATGTGGCGGCTCCTGTTTTTCCCAGCTGTCAAGTGCTCATTTAGAGAAGAGGAGCTGGGGAAACAGGCAAGGCGTGGCGGCTGCAGTGGCAGGTAGGTGAAGCGCTGAGGGCAGCATATGCATCTTTGGGCTTTCCACTTAGGTGGCGATAGATGCATCCTGTCCCCCGTCCACCACCTGCTTGACCTGCAGCTCCCAGTGGGAAGGAGCCCAGGCAAGCCTCGCATTCAGAGCTTTCTCGGGGGCAGTCACAGCCCCGCCATCTTGGCAGCGCCATGCGCCAGGTGGGGAACAGCTGTCTCACCAGGGAACGGGCCGGTACCTAGTTGTCTTCTGGTAAGAGGTATGCCGGCCCACTTGGAAAAAGTGGGGGGGGCATTGGGGGGCACGCATGCTCAGTGTGGGTGCATGTGTAGAGGGAGCATGGGGGGTGTCGTGCACGCATGCATAAATGGGAGTGTGCATTGCATTATGGGTTCCGGCACACGGGAGCGCAACAGCGCTCGCCCACTCAGATTTTTGGCATGCAATGCCAAAAAGGTTCGCCATCACTGCCCTAGACAGAAGTGTTGTCTACTTTGGAGGTCCTCCTGGACATGTGGTTCCTGCTGGAAGAGCAGATGGCAATCATGGGATAGGGGAGGAAGGCGGGAATGGTTGGTCATCTCTATCTTGTGCTTAGTTGTGTTCATTTCTGGATTAGGAGGCCTTGCACATACCTACTTATGTTCTAGTCACTTACTAATTGGCTTAGTAAAGGGGTCAGCAACCCATGGCTCTGGAGCCGCATGTGGCTCTTTCATCCCTCTGCTGTGGCTCCTTGTCACCAGTTGGCTCCAAAAGTGATAGAGCTTTCGATTAGGACAGGTAGATGACAAAGGCTAGCATGTTAGGAGGAGACTCCATGATGAGGGAACCGGACTTCTGGTCAGCAGGGAAAAAAAGGACGCTGCGCTAGGAGGAAACTCTATGGTAGGGGAACCGGACTTCCGGTCGGCTCCACAATTGAATGGGGGGCTTCCAGTTAGGACCTTTGTGGCTCTTTGAGTGTTTAAGGTTGCCGACCCCTAGCTTAGTGCAATACTTTCTATATGTGATTGCCTTAGATAACTATGCAGAAGCTGCAAATAGTCCAGAATGCAGGGGCACCTGAATCTTTTCCAAGGAAGTTTGGAAGATGAAATATACCAAACATGGCAATCATGCACCATTTGTTTCTGTGCCTTGCCTTGGTTGATCTTCAAACTCACTTAAATTGTACAGTCGGTAAATGGTTGCATGTATTGAAATTTTGCTTCAGCCAAAATCCAGAATTAATGTAGAACTTTTTTTTAAATCCAAGACAACGAATGAAGAATCCCAAGATGCTTAAGAAATCTAATAAGACTTTTAAAGTATGGCTCATCATATCATTATTATTAACAATGTTAATGTCAAATATATTTTCCCGAAGAGTGGAACCTGCAGAAAGTGGCTTTTTATATGCAGGTGATAATGTTTTCCCTCTGAAGAAAGCACTTTTTCTCATTTTGCAAGATTTGTATGCTGTTCTGGTTGAGATGCCTTGATCTCAATTAAGACCTTTTTAATTTGTATAGCCTACATAAAAAAAAAAATCATGAAAAAATGATGTTAATCTGTGCATTGTGTGCACTATTTGTATGCTGCAAATATTTTATGACTCTTTGTTCCTGAATATTTTGATAGGGTTTATTGAAAGGATAATAAAAATTTCCTTCTGAAAACATTATTCCTAAATGGAGACAGACTTTTATAGCCTAAGAATATGCATGGTAGGATATCAGTAACTTTTTGAAAGAAAAGTTTTACTAAGACAGGATGGGCTTCAAAATAGGATAAATATTCTATCTGACAAGGCAGGAATTGGTTTTATCTGAAATTATGAGTCTGACAATGGATTCAAATTTCCAACCAGGAGATGTATTTATTTATTAATAATATATTATTAATACTTCATCATTGAAATGTTTTAATGGGACTTTCTGTTGCTTAATTACCCCAGTATTTTTTAAAAACATATTCTCAGAAGTACTTCCAGAAGAATTCCTGTGAAGTCAAACTTTTAACACTAACGGAAGAGAATATATTTTCTTCTGACCCAGGTCCCATAGCAGATGCAGGCCAGTGATAAAATTCAAATTTTTTTACTACCGGTTCTGTGGGCATAGCGTGGTGGGAGTAGCGTGGCTTGGTGGGTGTGGCAGGGGAAGGATACTGCAAAATCTCCATTCCCACCCCACTCTGGAGCCAGCCAGAGGTGGTATTTGCCAGTTCTCTGAACTACTCAAAATTTCCGCTACTGGTTCTCCAGAACCTGCACCACTAAAACATGACAGACAGCCTGTCTGTTCTTCATCAAACAACTACTCACAGTCAATGTAACCCAGTCCTAACAGCTGGGTCCACTAGTCACCAGAAACAAACCCCCAAGCAAGGTTGGGAAAATGAGGAACCAGATTGTTGGGGCAATATGCAAAACACTGTAAACCACCCAGAAAGAGCTGTAAATATGGAACAATATATATGCCTAAATGCTATTTTTATTGCTATCCAGATAAGAATAATCATAGCCACTGTAGCCACAACTAACTGGCAGTATAAACAATAGCAATAGCACTTAGACTTATATACCTGTTGTGACCGGCCCCGGAGGCTGATTTATCTTCGCATGCTGATTTGGAGGATGATATGGAGGAGGAGGAAGCTGTCACGAGCTATGTGCCGGAGGGGCCGTCTTCACTGGTGAGTCAGCAAGAACTGACAGTTGCTGACGTGGCTATGGACCCCAGCCAAATTGAGGAGGAAACAGAGGCCGGTAACGATGAGGGGGAGCCCCTATTGGATGCAAGAGAGAGAGACGTAGGAGACATCGTAGAGAACAGCTATTGACACGTCCCAAGAGGTGTGGTCAGGAGATGTAGGGCCACACCCTACAAAGTATAAAAGGGGTGTGACTGGGCTGGAAAGGCGTGGTGAACAATTTGTTGGTGTTTTGGATGCAGTGGAGTTACAACTGTTAGTTTGGAGTTTTTGACAAGAGTCTGCATTCCTACATTAGCCTGCCGGCCGTCTGCCAAGACCTTTGGAACATTGCCCGGTAACTATTGGACTGATATATGCTTTGGAAGAGAACTATTTATTAAAGGGCCAGCTTCAGTCTCTCTAGCCTGCGTTTGTTACTGCCGGGCTATTTGAGCCTCTGCAAGGCCACTCGTGGGAGGGGACAGAACAATACCACTTTGCCTGCTTTACAGCCCTCTCTAAGTGGTTTACAGCATATTGCCCCAACAATCCGAGTCCTCAGTTTACCGACCTCAGAAGGATGGAAGGCTGAGTCAACCTTGAGCCTGGTGAGATTTGAACTGCCAAATTGCAGGCAGCTGTCAGTCAGCAGAAGTAGCCTGAAGTACTGCATTCTAACCACTGCACCATTCCAACCAGACTTGGAAAAATAGAGGCATGGGGTCATTTGCAAATGAACTTAGTAGTAGAATTAGAAAGAGGTAGCAGTTGTGTCCATACTAGCCATAGGACTGAATTTGACCTTGTACTTATAGTGTAGCATTTTATACAACCACGAAGAGCTGAGAAAGGTGAGACAATTATCACATCTGCAGCAGGCATCGAAGAGAAAGAATTAATATTTGCATATACTGAACGTTATTGTTTTGCAGTTCCCACCTTTTAAAGAAGGAGGGGAAAGTCCTGTTAGAAGAGATGGGGATCTTTGGTTCCCCTCCCCTACTTAACAGGTCTAATAAGGGAATAACTGCTGGGATTTTGATAATTGTTTCTGGCAGCTATTATTTCCATTTTTAAAAGTTCATCTGAAATTCAAAGACACATTTAATGTCTCATATGAGTGTAACTTAGTCTGAATCCAATTCCTTCAGGTTTGAGTCAAATGATAATGATAAATCTGTTCAGCACAGAAAAGTCCTCCCCAGGCTACATTTCCATGCACTCTTGCGCAGTCTTGCTAGTAACAAGAAAAAGAAAAAAACACAGCAGAATTAATAATTCAATATTATACTGTCTCCTCTTTCTTTATCTGGATTTATATTAAGAATTCACCAGTCCCAGAATAATTTATCCTTGAGAATGTGCCGTAGAATGACAACACCAAGTAGACAGATAGTCTTATATACATACATAAAAAATAAGGTATACCCCCAAAAATAAGCCCTGATGTTTTGGCAACAACAAAAAAAGACTGGGGCTTATTTTTGGGAAAACACAGTACATACATACATACATACATACATACATACATACATACATACATACATACACACACAGAGAGAGAGACACACACACACACACGTCTGTCTGTCTGTCTGTCTGTCTATCTATCTATCTATCTATCTATCTATCTATCTATCTATCTATCTATCTATCTATCTATCTATCTATCTGTGTGTACTTTAATGCCCCAAAGCATTTGAAACTCATAGCACATGGCATAAAGACCCCTAGTCCAAGGCTACAATTGCATTCTATTATTCCTAAAATATACTGTTACATATACATACATATAATACACACACACACACACAGAGAGAGAGAGAGAGAGAGAGAGAGAGAGAGAGAGAGAGAGAGAGAGAGAGAGAGAGAGAGAGAGAGAATATCTGTACTGTTCCCCTCTACAGGACTTTACACAAATAACACTGATCCTCAGAACAGATCTACTTGCAAGTATTAAATTAGATCTTCATCCCTTCATCCCTGACCCTTTAAAAATGTGACTACATGGTCCATTACCATCTCAGAACTGTGAGATGGGAAACTCTCTTCTTACTATAGCTTACAAATAGCTATCTACCATATGTGAACGTGATGAAATGTTGCTTCTAAATGCACATATAGAAAAGCATAATGAAAGTAACACTAAAGAAATAGAAAATTAATCCAATTATTTCATCGTACTCATTCACACTGTATTCCTAATTACTTTTATGTTTTTTTTCAGAAAAACATCATAGTTAGATTTGATTTTTACAAGCAGCAAGAGTAAACAATTTGAGTAAACAACTCTGTAGTTTAGTTATCAGCATTACTTAGCATATCAGCATATATAGTAATTAAATGTTCAGAAATCATTCTTTTCTGCTACTGGAGCTATTACAAATGGGCTTTTCATTTAAATTTGTTTCTGCACATCATACTGAATAACATTATTTATAATAAATCATATAAGCAGCATTAGAGACTAAAGAAAAGACCTATTAAAGCTTACTCTATATAAAGTTGGAATGGAACAATCAGTTCCAGATTAAATTGTTTTGCTCTTAAAGCATGCAATACAAACAAAATATTAGGACCTTTTTCAACAGAAGGAAAAAATGAGATGCATTAACTGAAAGGATTGGTGAAGGACATGGAGGTGGCAAATGACTAGGAATTAACTGTTTCCTTCATTTCAAAATATTCATTGCATTAAACTCATATTTTAAAGTACAAATTGACAATTCTCTCCATAGAGAAAACAAAGAGAAATATACAGGAATATCATATTAATTATGAAAAAATATTAGATCTTGTTGCTAGTTTAAAAAGCTGTTATAAGTTAATGGTAATGAAAAGTGGTAAGACTGATGAATTTCAGCAGTAATGAAAAATGCTAAAATTTATATAAAAAAGAAGATTAGGAATTTAGAATTGAAAACTATTCCAGAATTCAGATTGAAACTGCTTGAGGAGTATAAAAATTGTTTAGAAAATTTCAATCAAAAGTAGAATTTCTGGACCACAGATACATCTATTCTAAATTTACCCTATGCTGATCTGTTGCTATATAAAATCTTTCAAGCAGTAGGAAAGAATTATAAACTTCTATTTTAAAATATGAATATGATGGGTATTGTGACATGAAGGAAACTTCTAATTTGTACTGATTTGCCATTCCATATCCTTCACCAATCATTCCAGTTATTGCGTCTCATTTCTTCCTTTCAGATGAGAAAGTCATCATATTTTGCTCTGTACTTGTATTTCAAAGTCTCTGTGTTTCAGAATTCAGAGTCAAACCGTTTGAGAGGTTGACCTTATTTTACCTAGCCTTGCAAGATACCTGCTATTTTCTAGAAAACATCAGTAAAGGTAAAGTAAAGGTTCCCCTCGCACATATGTGCTAGTCATTCCTGACTCTAGGGGGTGATGCTCATCTCCGTTTGAAAGCCGAAGAGCCAGCACTGTCTGAAGACATCTCCGTGGTTATGTGGCCGGCATGACTAAATGCCAAAGGTGCACAGAACAATGTTATCTTCCCAGCAAAGGTGGTTCCTATTTTTCTACTTGCGTTTTTTACGTGCTTTCGAACTGCTAGGTTGGCAGAAGCTGGGACAAGTAACGGGAGCTCACCCCATTACGTGGCACTAGGGATTCGAACCACTGAACTGCCGATCTTTCAATCGACAAGCTCAGCGTCTTAGACACTGAGCCACTGCGTCCCTTTAGAAAACCTCAGTAGGGCCTTATAAACTTTTGAGCTTTTAATTTCATTCAATGAAGCATGAAAAGAAGCTTGCTTACTCTCTAGCTCTCATCAAGGGCGAAAAAATAATGGTACTTGGATGGTTGCCTTTAATAGCCAGTCATGCTTCACAAAATATACGCAACATTCTTTTGAAAGGCGGCTGTGATCTAGTTGACTTTTGCCTTCAGATGTGATGTTTGATGTTTTGTTTCAGATGCTATTGTAAATAGGAGCCAACTAATATGCAATGGCTCATTGCATTGCATGAAGTCTAAGACTAATGGCCAATGACAGGGTCAGTTCAATGCCAGGAGATGACAACAAGCATAAATGTATTCTTGATGACTCTCATTCATTCAAACAAAATGCAATGATATATGAAAATGCCTTATCTATGCATAATTTGGCATATATCTGTCTACGTGCTCAAAGAACAGTTGCTTTTGGCCTTAACCAGCAAGCAGCAGAAGAAAATATCCACAGAGGTTCGCTTGTGACCAGCAGAAAATCCAGGTGTGAATTAAATATTACAACCTGCACAATCTTAAATTGAACCAAAGAATTTGAAGTGTCAAATGCAAAACTGTCAGCAGTTATTATTTGAACTTTGGGCACAGGTTTGATTTGATTTCAGTACAGGAACCTTCTTATCCAGTTGTCTACTGTTAATTTCGTCTTTATGTGATGCTTTGTACCAATAAAGAAATTGAGTGGATATTGATTTATGACCACTTGCAGGCCACTGATGAAAACGGCCAGTGATGGGGTTTTTTTTCCAATGGATTCAGAGTTTAACAAGACTAGAACTGTGCTGTGGTTATGTTATTCGCAATGTTCTTCCCATGAACATTTCTTCACACATATTAATGTAGCCTCAGATAGAGATGCTTGCAAAAATTCATCCTTTCTGAATTTCCCCGAAGAATCAATGATCTGAACTTCCCTAATTAATATATATATATATATATATATATATATATATATATATATATATATATATATATATATAAATTACAGTTAAATTCCTCATTAAGATTTCAAATAATTCCAATTCGTATGATGTAGCTCTTGAGCTGTTTGCTGTTTGTAAGAATGAGGTGTATTATTTAAATATATTAATAGGTTAGTCCATGTCTTGATCTAAACATACAATTAATGCTGAATTCAACTGTTTTTTTGCACAATAGCAATAGCACTTAGACTTATATAACCAGTATGACATATAAACCACTCTCTGAGCAGTTTAAAATGTCAATATATTGTCCCCAACAATCTGGGTCCTCATTTTACCCACCTTGGAAAGGATGGAATGCTAAGTCATCCTTGAGACAGACAGTTATTAGCCCACAAATATCCTTGTTGAATCTGGCAATGACTCATATGGAAATCTTAGTATATATCTCCCACCATAATTATTCTCATGGTTAATTTTTTATTAAACCTTTATAAAACACATAAAAACTAACACAACCTAATAAGTAGCAGAAAAAGGGAAGGGAGGGAGGGAGGGAGGGAGGGAGGGAGGAAGGAAGGAAGGAAGGAAGGAAGGAAGGAAGGAAGGAAGGAAGGAAGGAAGGAAGGCACAATGAACACAAAAATAAATAAATAAATAAATAAATAAATAAATAAATAAAGAAAGAAAGAAAGAAAGAAAGAAAGAAAGAAAGAAAGAAAGAAAGAAAGAAAGAAAGAAAGACCCGTCATCTGGGCCTTCCCCAGCCTCCAGGACTGGCCCATGTTCTTCCTCAGCCTCATTGCTGTCTGACTCCGCTGTCAGCTCTGCAGGCTGCTGGGGAATCACAACACTACTATCTATTATCTTTTATAATCAAAACCACAAATCATAAACGCATTTTTCCTGTTTCATGGAAGAAAATCTATAAAAGGTTTCTGGTAGACCATAAATGTAGTCAGCCATTCGTAGTAGAAGCCCATGATGGCGAATCTATGGCATGTGTGCCAGAGGTGACACGCAGAGCCCTCTCTGTGGGCACGTGTGACATTGCTAGCCACTCTTCTGGTTTCTGGCTCTCCAGTTGGTCTTCATGCGTGCCGGAGTCCCAGAAACCCGAAGACCATCTGGCCGATGCATATGCATGCACCGGCCACCTGGTCTTCGGGTTTCTGGTACTCCTGCGCATGCAAAGACCAGTTTGGCAGCGCACATGCACGTGCCGGAAACACAAAGACCAGGTGACCAGCACATGCATGTGCACCGGCCAGCTGGTCTTCAGGTTTCCGGCACATTGGCACACACGTGTGCATTCCAGTTTGGGCACTCAGTGCCTAAAAGGTTCACTATCACTGGTATAGGCTCTCCTGCTGAAGCAAGACGATGAAATAGAAGACTTCCAAGATCCTTTCCCGCCTTGTTATTTTGTGTTTTATGTTCTAATTAATCCCATCATTCTAGTGCTTTGGATGACTGACTGACTGACTGACCATTAATGTAAATGCTGTGATTGCTCCAAAGGGCTCAGCTCTATAAATGATGAAGGTATCACCCAAACAGAGATATTCCATAACAATTTTGCACTCGTGATCACTTTGAATAAGAATCCTATGGGCATTATTTGCCTCATTGTGCTAATCTAAATTAAACTATTTATTTCTTGTCAGTTTGGTCTATTGGTCACTATCTGGGACTAGTGTTTATTCATCTTTTGGATTTCTGAAAAATGAGGATAAGAATGAGAGTCAGTTTGAACTAGTGGTTAAAGTACTAGGCTAGAAACCAGGGCACTGTGAATTCTAGAGTCTCCTTAACCCTGAAACCTGGCTAGCTGACTTTGGGTCGGTCTCTCTCAGCCCATGATGTCAGATTTGAGTCATAATCTGGTTGATCAATTCCTGTTTCAGCCAATAGATGAACACTCAGTTAAGAGCTAAAATAGACATTTCACTTTTGGGGAAATACAAATAAATCTTGCCAGTGGCATCTTGGAGAATCATTTTTAGTGTATCTGAAATTTTATAAATCTGATATTGGTTTACTAAGCACTATTTTGTGTAGATTTCAAACTAATGGACCACCCTAAGATAATATCATAAATTTATGATGCTTTAAAATACAATCAGACTATTATGTTGCAATCTATAGGTGTATAAGACCTAAATTAGATATTGAGCATCTCCCACCAAATGGCATTCATACTTCATTAATTGCTATGTTCAATACAGGATGAAAACGTGTGGGAGAGCAATGTTCATTAATATTCTAGTACTGCCTTCTTTACATTAAAAACATAAATAAATAAAATTGAACTGTCCTAAAAGCTTTCTATAACAACACAAAGAACTGATTTTTTTTTTTAAAGCCATGTTGAAAAGATGAGTCATAATGAATCTTTTTCTAACAACTTTTGTTGTTTTGGAGCCTGAGTGGCGTAGGAGGCTAATGCCTCCTACTAAGGCAGCATTTAATATCCAGCTGCCTGCAATTACTGTGAGTTCAATTCTCACTAGGCTCAAGGTCGACTCAGCCTTCCATCCTTTTTAAGGTGGGTAAAATGAGGACCCGGTTTGTGGGGGCAATAAGCTGACTTTGTATAAAATATACAAAAGTATGAAGGCTATTGCTTAACGCATTGTAAGCCGCCTGAGTCTCCGGAGAAGGGTGGCATATAAAAATAAAGAAAAAAAGGAAAAAAACTGAGAGGGGATAGGAATTTTTGGAATCTGTTAATCCTTGGGAGGGAAAATTTGGGATGGGGTGATTTTGAGTCTTCCCCAAAGGAAGTGACCCTTATTTGCCTTCTGTGCTGTCACTGGAAGTTCAAGCCAGTATGGTATGAAATGTAGTCAGAAAAGGAGTCTAGACATCTGTTATAAAATTAGCTACTGTATTTTTCGGAGTATAAAATGCTTTCCCCCCAAAAAAGAGGGTTAAAATCTGAGTGCATCTTATACTTCGAATGTAGCCCTGCCCAGCTGCTCAAACGGAGGTTTCAGAGGCTGAAGAAAGCTTCAGAAATGAAGCTTCAGAAAAAAAAGCCTCTGAAAGGAAGTTTCAGAAAAAAAACCTCCAAACAGAGCTTCAGAAAAAAGCTTTTTTTTCTGAAGCTCTGTTTCAGAAGTTTTAGAGGCTGAAAAAAAAGCAAGGCACAGAGCTCACAACCAACGAACCTCTTGTTAAAATTCACCTCTGGGAACAGCTGATTGGGGGTATTCTGAGAGGTGAATCCACCCACCAATCCACTTTTTTTTAATTTTCCTCCCCAAAAACTAAGGTGCGTCATATACTCCAGTGCATTTTATACTCCGAAAAAACCGTTATCTACAACACATACAACTAGATAACAGAGTTGGAAGGGACCTTGGAGGTCTTCTAGTCCAACTTCCTGTTTAAGCAGGAGATTCTACGCCATTCCTGACAAATGGCTGTCCAATCTCTGCTTAAAACTTATAGCTGAAGCCTCAGAAAGTTCTTTTCTATGCTTCTTTTTAACTGAAGCTCGAGGCTTGAGCTAATAGAGGGTGTACAAGTTTGATGGTCAGGACAAAAAAAAAAACCCGTGTATAATATTGATGAAAGCAGCATTTTCACAAAAAAGGAATACCGTATGTATCAGACATTGCAGGAAGCAAATCGTAACTCCATTAATTTTCTTATTCAGCTTAAAATTACATTATAGGAAATTGGAATGAAAAATAAATGTCATGCTAAATATATATGCCTATTTGCAATAGAAATGAAAAAATCAGCCTTATACCAGCTTCACTTCAGTTTCACATTATTCCTCATTTTTTTAAAGGAAAATGAAATAACATTTTTAATACACTGCCTTCTCTATAAAACACATTTCTATCCTGAATCGTAGCTGCATTCTAGTCCTTCGAACAACCTGGATTAGACAAAGACTTAGAAGAAAAAGAAAAGATAACTGGTTATACCTTTCATTTATTCATATCACAGTTTCTAAAGATAAGTTCTACAATAGTTCATTTTATTTATAGAATTGTTGTTCTAGACAACGTATTATTCCAATACAGTACCTTTCAGCCCTGGAGGCCATCTTTTCTTCTGGATCTTCAGGGCTGCTGCACTTAGTCTGTGGGAAACTGGGAGGTGGGTTTGCATGGAGTTGGTAGAAATATTTAGCCATAACAACGTTCTTTTCTCTGAGAGTCAAGGACGTTCAGCCTGTGCCTGGAGTGGCATGACTGGGAGGCATCTCCAGTTGGGATGGTGGATTGATTGGACTATGTGATGGACATGTGGGTGCAGGGGAAGGGACTTCAACTTTCCTTTGGGTGGGGGAAAACCCAGGAGTTTTCAGATTCGGGTTTTTCCCAGATGTGCCAATGTGACATCTCTAGTAAAATGGAACTTTGAGGAACTGTTGGCCTTGGAATCCTCATTGGTTAGGGGTATTACTTGGAACCCTGACAGTACCATTATTCTTTACTAATTCTACTGATCTGACCAGCATTATCCTAACATCTGGAACATAATCTTAGCATCCAAGTAACAGGGTATGAGATATTGGTATCAGGTCCTTTCTTCTGTCTTTTTTTAAAATTCTCATCTGTAATCTTTCCCAGTGGTTCTCTGTCTAGATACTATGCAACGAGGGAAGAAGTAAATAAGTCCTGAACCCACCATGAATAAAAGGCAGATTTCATGGAGAAATCCAAGTCTGATCATATGAGGATTTTATTGAGACTCAAAAGGGGACACAATCCAGCCTTGTGGAATGACACTGGCTAAGACAATCCATAAAACGTTACAAGAGTCACAGAGCTTTGCTCAAACCAAGGTTTTTTTCATCTTCAGATGTGTAATAAAGCAAAATCATCCTATGTTATGTGTATGTCTTCCTGATCTGTCCCCGTCCACACACACACACAAACACAGCCAGCCGAGGGTTAAGGAAGCACTTGGAACACACCCAGCTCTTTATCTCCAACTTGGCAGCGATATACACGCCGTCTGCCAAGTGCTTTTATTTCCACAGAAAACAGAAAGATAAATACTCAGCTTCCAAACGTCCAACAACAATAAATATTCCTCCCAGCAGTTCCGAATGAGGCTTTAGTGACTATCCAAGGTTAGTTTTGTTCGTCACAAGGATCAATGGCCACCACCCTCTATTATATAGTCTCTGGGGTGTGGTCCAGTGACTCAGTTCTAATCCCTAGCACGCCTCCTGAGCTGCTGCAATAGTTTATCACGCCTTCGGAGGCGTGCGTCCAGGAATGATGTTTCTCCGTCGCTCTCATCCGAGCCACCTGTCTCCCTGCTAATCTCCTCTCCCTCGGCCGGCACCTGAGACAGTGCCAGAGGGGAGGGGCCTGGAGAGGGAGGCCTGGCTGACTCCTCTTCCTCATGCTCGGAGCTTTCTTCCTCCGATGGGACAGGCTCAGAGGGCGGGGCCACAACACTTCCACAGACGCAAGTAACTGCATTTCCAATTCAAGGATGGAGGGAAGCACACTTGCCATCTACTAATATAATATAAAGGTAGAATATAAAAATCTTCTTCTTCTTCTTCTTCTTCTTCTTCTTCTTCTTCTTCTTCTTCTTCTTCTTCTTCTTCTTCTTCTTCTTCTTCTTCTTCTTCCTCCTCCTCCTCCTCCTCCTCCTCCTCCTCCTCCTCCTCCCTCTTTCCTTTTCCTTTCCCCCTTCCCCCTCCACTTCTCCCTCCCTTCTTTATCTCCTCCAAAATCTACAGATGATTGCATCACAGGCAAAACTGGGAATTGTAGGATTGCCTGGAAATGGGGACATTATGCAGCTACAGCAGACAATAGGATGATCACATACATGTTAATTAGGCTATTTCTCGCCTATCAGTTCAAAATCATATGGATGCGAATGTATTTAACCTGCCTCTTTTTCTGTATCTCTAATCACAGGAAGGCACTACAGAGAGTGATCAATTCGGCACAAGAAACCATTGGTTGCCCTCTAACACCACTGGATGACATCACCAGGTCTCACTGCTTTAGCAGACTAAGGAAAATAATCAGAGATGATTCACACCCTGGTCAGTGTCTCTTCGCACTTCTACCATCAGGCAGAAGACATCAAAGCATAGCCAGCTGAACAAATAGGTTTAAAAATAGTTTCTATCCTTGGGCTGTCAGACTCTTAAACACAACCACAATCACTCCACACACACATGGAAACATATGACTACCATGTTTTCCCAAAAATAAGACCCATTCTTATATTTAAATAAGCGCTTGGCCTTATTTTTGGGGAGGTCTTATTATTTTGGGCGCGTGGAGCAAGATGGGGCTCCTCTTGCCGTCATACCTGATTTCCAGCTCTGTGTTTAAATATTTTCAGGGAGGGCTTATTTTCGGAGGAGGCTTATTTTCGGGGAAACAGGGTAGTTTTTCTTTTTCTTTTTTCTTTCTTTTTCTTTTTTCTCCCTAATTACTTGCATAGGGATTATTCTTTATACTATTTATGTTGTTAGTATTTTTTGTCATGGATTGCACGAGTGAGGCTAAAACCAATTTCGTTGTATACATGATGTACAATGACAATAAAGGCTATACTGTATTTAACCTGCCTCTTTTTCTGTATCTCTAGTCACATTCTGTTTTTAAATAGGAGCTTCAAACCAGCTACAATAATGGGCAATAAAGGTGACCTGAAGAAAACCATGGTTAAAGGTAGGAATAGATATTCTGTCTGAAAGCTTGTTTAGCATAGGATGTCATTGGCAGCATCAAGGGCAAAATGAGGCTTCATTTGCAGGCTGCCAAGAACCATAAAAGAAACTGGCAGCTGAGGCTCTATCCACCGTGTCATGTGACATCATTCTGGATAGGATATAACAAGAATGGGCACCTCTGTAATGTGATTAATGGAAGGCATTTGGCTTGTGCCTTTTAAACTAAGCAGGCATTCCAATCTCATATGGGTAAATGATACCACAGATGGCCAAGTCAGCTAGTTCTACGAAGAAATTGAAAATAGCAGAGAATTGCCCTTGTCATTACTAGACTGGGCATGGAAATAAAGGCCACTTTTAACAAAGGTTTTGTTTTTTTAAAAAAAATTCAATCACTGGTTTTAATGATAACTTTAGACCAAAGTATTTGGTTCATAGTAATTAAAGTGTACACTCTGTGGCCTGTTTACCCTATTTTCAATTATGAATTGCTAGACAAGGGGTTTTTTTTAAATTGTGGACTCTGTTTTCAAACAGCACATCTTTTACATTGGCTTTCAGATGTGATATAAATTACTGTTGTCTAGAGCTTTTCAATCCTCTCTCTTCTGCCAGGTTTAGTTATAATGTTCATGAATTGCAGCTTTCAGATAGCTCATTAAAAACTGCTTTTAAGAGCATATTCAGATGCAAAATAATTAATTTGTTTGTTAATACTCTCTCCCTCCTTCCCTCCCTCCCCCCCCCATGTGTGTGTGTATATATAAAAATCAATGGGATGCCATAACATAGAAAAATATTGTCACATTAAAACTGCAACCCTACACAATTAGTTAAAAGTAAACTCATTGAAATGTATCAGACTTAAATACATACAATCACACTATAAGTGTTGAATCGCACTATATTTGAGAACTTTGCAAAGCATTTGTGGCCTTTGCTATTGCATTTAATAATGGGTTCCGTGGCTTAGAAAATGCATTTGAAGTATTAAAAACCATACAGAATTTGAACACCTTGGATTTAATTCTATTACTTGGATGGGGGGGATGGTATTTGTGGTTTTACTAAAATCCTGCTTTACTAAATCTTGTTTTCACATCATTATTATTGTGATGACTGGCACAGGTGTTATTCCAAACAGAATGCAGCATACGTGAGGGTATTCACAAACTTGAATTTGAGATTGTGGAAGCCGATCAGAAACTGCTATTGTCAGGATCAACATGTGAGCATCTGGGTTTGATGCAGTTCACCATTCCAGCTGAGTTACACAATGTTGGGATTCACCCCTCAAAACCTTTGGCGAGGCCACTGACAAAACAGCAAATCCTAGAGTGGCAATGTGATACAGGAAACAACTACAATACAGAGGAATGACAGAGCTGCATATAAGGTAGACTGTCAGCGCTTCAAGCTGCATTTACTCTAGTGCTGACATAAGGAGAAGCGGACGCGTCTGGAAAGGGACGTTTGACTTTTCACCTACTTATTTTCCCTGGAGATAATATCCCCTAGGAGATGGGATGGGAGGGGGGAAATTCCTTTGAGCTGGAGGAGTAGATTAGGGGTAGAATGACTTGGAAGATGGCCAATGAGTGCAGGGGAGTGGGGAACGGAAAGGGCGGGTTTTGGGTCTGGAAGTCAGTGTTGGCTTTGATGGAGTTGGATTTAGAATGTCGTGCTTAATAAATAGGAGTTTTTCTTCAAAGACTTTGTTTGAAATGCAATTTATTTGAGACAACCTTGAAACTTGACATAGACATAACACCTGTAACAATGATGTGCAGACTCCTTTACATGTCCTTGATGTGCCTAGGATGCTCTTCCATATAAATTTCTGAATTATTTTTAGGTCACCAGATCTTACTGGGCTGCCCTATCATGGTAGCTGGAGAGAGGATTTTGGTAATGATAAATGAAAAAATATATATGCCAGGTTTCATATAATTTATATAGGATCATGCAAGGCATGAAGATCATCTCAGCTTCTCAACAAAAGGGTAGTAATAATATGCTGTAAGTGGAGAATCACCTTAGTGCCAATAGCAAAGGGATCATGTCCTAGTGTATGAGAGAAGGCAACAGCAGGAAAAAACATTAATAACCTGGCTATACTTATGACACATCTCTAATAGCTGAAAATGCAAATGATCTGCAAGTTCCATTAGTAAAAATCCAGGAGCTCATGGAACAGTGGTTCATATTAAATATAATGAGGACCAAATTAATGACAGCAGGTAGAGCAACCACCTTAGAATCGGCAATGAAAATGTTGAAGTGGTGATAGTGTCTGCCTTTAGTGTCACTTTTCAATAGTAAAGGAATCAGCAGTCAAGAAATATGCCATATAGATCTGATAGAGAAATCCTGAAAACATTGGAATAGATATTCAGATTCTGTGACATGTCTTTATCTAGAAAGCTCAGAACCTGTGCAGTCAACAGTGACCCTTTGAAAGAGCAAGCAAGCAAGAATATTGAAACTTCTGATTTTGGTGTAAAAATTAATAGCAACACAGAAACAAAAAAAAACCTCCCAAGAAATAGATTACAGAACAACTCTAGCCAGAGTTCTTTCTTGAGGCATAAATAAATTATCAGGATGAAATTATTATATTAGGACACCATTTGTGAAGGCCTAGCTATGGCAAATCTAGATAGCGTGCTAAAAAATAGAGACATCACCCTGCCAACAAAAGTGCGTATAGTCAAGGCTATGGTTTTCCCAGTTTCAATGTATGGCTGTCAAAGTTGGTCCATAAGAAAGACTGAGCACCAAAGAATTGAGGCCTTTGAACTATGGTGCTGGAGAAGACTCCTGCAAGTCCCTTAGACTGCAAGGCAATCAAACCGGTAGGTCCTAGAGGAGATCAACCCTGATTGCTCTTTAGAAGGCCAGATCCTGAAGATGAAACTCAAATACTTTGGTCACCTAATAAGAAAGAAGGACTCACTGGAGAAGAACCTAATGCTGGGAAAGATTGAGGGCAAAAGAAGAAGGGGACAAAAGAGAATGAGGTGGCTGGATGGAGTCACTGAAGCAGTCGGTGTGAGCTTAAATGAACTCCAGAGGAGGACAGGAAGGTCTGGAGAAATGTTGTCCATGGGGTCATAATGGTTCGAACATGATTTCGCAACTAACAACAACAACAACAAGCTGCCTTCAGATGTCCATAATGTTGGGAAAAAGTGAAAAAAAAGAGCAACAAGGTAGATAGACTCTGTTACAGGAATGATAGGAGTACATTTTTCTGGAGATCTGATAAATATGTAAGAGTATATAGCTTGTCCATGAAACAAGAATAATTTTCAATTTAACACATGTTGAAATCTTATTACAGGAAAGCTGATATTTTGATAGAGGAGTGATTTCTTTCTATCAAAAATGTATGTATTCAAGGGTTAGGAAATTAAACTAAATTACAAATGCCAGCGATATATGTATTAAGCTCCATTAAGATATATAATAGATAGAAGTTTTCACTAAAACAATTTTTTAAAAGAAGGTCCTTCATAATTATTTCTTTTATGGCATCTATACTTGTTGATGGAAAATACATGAAGGAATTACAGGGAAGGAAATAAGTTTCCATACAGTGCTAAATACAACCAATATTTTCATGATATCTCATAATCTTTTAGGAGTCCTATAACAAAATTAACAATATAACACCATTATAACAATGGTGGCACATTGGTTAGAATGCAGTATTGCAGGCTATTTCTGATGACTGCCGGCTGCCTGCAATTTGGCAGTTCGAATCTCACAAGACTCAAGGCTGACTCAGCCTTCCATCCTTCCGAGGTTGGTAAAATGAGGACCCAGAATGTTGGGGGCAATATGCTGACTTTGTAAACTGCTTAGACAGGGCTGTAAAGCACTGTGAAGCAGTATATACCGTAAATCTAAGTGCTATTGTTGTAAACAGAACACATTTTGCTACCTGTTTAAAGTAAAAGTCCCTTTATATTATTGTTATCATAGATAAACAGATCAAAAATATTTTGAAAATGATAGAAGAAGAAGAGTAGAGAGACAATTTAAGCAAATTGAGAGTACTCCTAGTATTTCCTAAGTTCATGCCACTAAAAGTAAGCCAAAATTGCCAATTTTTAGGAGTGTCAAAGAATGTGCTTCTATCAAAATTAGGGGCCAAAATTGTAAGCTGCATAAAATGTCCTTGTTTCAAATTATATAGTTGAATTTTAAATTAAATTGATTTGGTTCAATTTTGCATTATACATACTTGTGAGACCTGACAGAATTTAAATTTTGATTTAAAGTTGAACTTTCATTCTTCAAAACCAGAGTAAAACTCAGATAAGTAAAGGCAGTTTTAGGTGTTTCTATTATGCTGTTTGATATAAAATGATCCACATTACACCCCTATGGATTTTGCTGTCTGGGAACTATACATTAGCTACTTTTAGCCCTATGGAAAAAAGTGGAAAAATGAGTTTATTCTGAACTCAAGCTGAAAAGTTACTGACTTGCTGCTTGCTGCATTATCACACCACTTCATAATGTCATAAAAGATACAACTTTGTTAATGGCACACCCTGTATTCAACTGGATGAAGAAGTGTCAAATTAGTCTGTCTTTACAGTAATCATATAACATTTAGAAATCATATCTTATTCTTTATTGCTTGCATTGGAGTTGCAAAGGGTGATATAAGAACTTAAAGAGTTATGCTGGTTAATGTGTCAGGCATGTCTAGTCCAGAATCCTGTTTATTACAGGATGCTATGCCTTTGAGAAACCTATAAGCAGGGCATGACCAGAACAGCCAAGGTAAGATTCACAGATTCATGGTGGCTCCAGCTATTATTTCTGATCAGTTGCTAATAAATTTATCCTCAGGAAACGTATCTTATTCAGTTTTAAAACTACTCAAGTCAATGGTCATCATGGTGAATGATTTCAAAGGTGAAAGTGATTTCTATTATTATTTGTAGACATGGTCCGATAGTATGTTCATGAGATGTTTCTTTACGAACTGGGACCTTCCATTCTTTGGGTCAATGGTTACTTAACCTTCACCCTGGTACAGCCAGCCAATGAAGACTGTCTTCAGTACTATCAAAACTTCAAGGATTAAATCCTCGTTGGTCCTTTTAGACTGAGTTCTATACATAAGAATATTACCTGGCTGGACAGGACAGGACAGGACAGGACAGTTAGGAAAGAAAGAAAGAAAGAAAGAAAGAAAGAAAGAAAGAAAGAAAGAAAGAAAGAAAGAAAGAAAGAAAGAAAGAAAGAAAGGAAGGAAGGAAGGAAGGAAGGAAGGAAGGAAGGAAGGAAGGAAGGAAGGAAGGAAGGAAGGAAGGAAGGAAGAAAGGTCACTCATGCCCTTGTCACCTCCCGCCTGGACTATTGCAACGCTCTCTACATGGGGCTCCCCTTGAGGAGCACCCGGAGGCTCCAACTGGCGCAGAGTGCGGCCGCGCGGGTGGTAATGGGAGCGACATGGCGTTCCCATGTAACACCTCTCCTGCGCGAGCTGCACTGGCTCCCGGTGGTCTTCCGGGTGTGCTTCAAGGTTTTGGTTACCACCTTTAAAGCGCTCCATGGCTTAGGACCCGGGTACTTGCGGGACCACCTACTACCACCAATAGCCTCCCACCGGCCGGTACGCTCCCATAGAGAGGGGCTCCTCCGGGTGCCGTCAGCCAAACAATGCTGACTGGCGGCCCCCAGGGGGAGAGCCTTCTCTGTGGGGGCACCTACTATCTGGAACGAGCTCCCCCCAGAGATACGGAGGATCCCGGATCTGCGCACCTTCCGCCGCGCCTTAAAGACCTTACTATTTCACCAGGCCGGCCTGGCCTAATTTTCCCCCTCTTTTATAAAAGATTTTTAAAATTTTAAACATCTTTTAGTATTTATATATTCAATTTTAAATTGGTTTTAAAAGTTTGGGGTTTTAAATTTGTCGGGGCCAAAATTATTTAATTTGATTTTATTCTATTTTTTAAATTTTGTATTGTATGTGTTTTTATTGTTTGGCTGTGCACCGCCCTGAGTCCTTCGGGAGTAGAGCGGTATAGAAATCTAATAAATGAAATGAAATGAAATGAATGAAATGAAAGAAAAGAAAAAGTCACCTGAATCTCTATGAGTTTTTTTTAATGGTCCCAGATATATTCAGATTCTAAGACATTCTTGGAATTTTTAATAGTTCTTTATAGAAAATGAACTGAAAGTTATTTCTGCCTGAATATTTTCAAAAGACAAGAAAAATAAAAAAGGAGACACATCAAAATGAAATAGAATGGCACTGATTAACTGATAGGTACATCTGAGTAGAAGCTTCAACCCAAAAACAATGGATGGAATTTTTGGGATCTTAAGAAGAAATGTAGATGTTTTGATTCCATTTGTTTCCTGACATGAATTATTCACTCCTGCATCTTGAACCACATGTAAGAAAGCTGACAAATGTGCCAACTTCCAGTGCAAACTAAAATGTACAGGCTGCTCTTATATGTTGATTATTCTGTTTTACTTATGTAAATTAAATTATATGCCGTCAAATTCTTTATAGCCTAGCACTTTTGAAATGTTATGCTTTTAAAATGAAATTTGCTGAAATGTTATAAATTCTAGAGGGCAACTTATTCTGACACTTAAACGGATGTGGAATTCAACATTGACAAGTCGGGGAAGATAGATGTTTAATATGAGCACAGCACTAATCTGGAATTCATTCTCACTGAATGTCATCATCAGTGTTTTTAGACATGAACTAGCCAAAATTAACTCATAGATGGGGTTTTTTTTCCCCATTTTACATGAATATGATTTAGATGTGCTTAAATCAAGCAAAGCGAATGATATAAAAGTAGCTCTCACTTAATGCCCACACTTGGAACTGGCAACTTTAATGCTATGCAATGCTGTCATTGAATGAATCATCATATGATCATGCCCAAATTTCAATATTAGTTCCACTGTAGTTGTTAAGGCAATCACCTGCAGTCATTTTGTGTGATGTCATGTGAACACAACTTGCAGCCTGTGGTTAGCTTTCATGTTGATGCTTGTAAGAAGCTAACTGTGAAGCTCACAAAATGGTGATCACAGGACCAGTTTTTAAGGAAATTGTTGTTTCATTCTTTTCTGAAAATATACTGAAGACCAAGGTTAGGTTAGAGCTTACAATGGGTTTGTAGATGACTGTCAGCTGTCCACTTAGAAAATCCAGAAAAAGAAACACATGGGACATTGTTTTACTAAGGGGATAAAATTTTACTGAATAAACCTCTTTGGGCATAGAAGAAATGAAACCAGCTCTGCTTTTCCCATGCAAAAACAAGCATAGTATTTCCCCGTTTCCCTACAAGCCACCCACAGTCCAAAACATCCACCCATCACACCTGTTCATTTTGTTTTGAGAAACAATTTGCAACACCAGGACATCTGCTCAGGGAGTCCTTGGGATGCCAGCAATGTCCCACAATGCTGACAGATGCTTGAATATCATTCTCCCTGCCTTGCATTCCAACCACCCCTCTCCTTGTTATTGTCAAGCTGTGACTGAAGAGAAAATGTAGGTGAAACTGCGAATCAGTCGTGACAATGACTAACCTTCATCCTATGGGAACCAAATGGAGGAGTGCGTTAAAAAGAAATTAAAGCATCTCTCTGAATCCATGACTCAAAGTCTCAAAGGGAGCTTAATGCACTTGTCGAGAAATTTCTCTGAACGGTTCAAAAAGCCCACCTAATCATATCTGGATGGTGTCTTCAAGCTTGCATATGCTCCATAATTTATCTAATATAGGCATAATGTAGGTTTTCTTCTAGAAAAAAAAGAAGACTTCAGAATTAAGTGGCTTTTGAAAATGATTTCCCAAAAACCATCACCACACACACAAAAAGGGTGGGGACGCAAGGTTTACATTATTTCATGGCAGTATCAGTGGTGAAATCCAAATTTTTTTTACTACCGGTTCTGTGGGCCTGGCTTTGTGGGTGTGGCATGGCTTTGTGGGCATGGCAAGGGAAGGATACTGCAAAATCTCCATTCTCACCCCACTCCAAGGGAAGGAGATTGCAAAATCTCCATTTCCTCCCCACTTTGGGGCCAGCCAGAGGTGGCATTTGCTGGTTCTCTAAACTACTCAAAATTTCCACTACCGGTTCTCCAAATTACTCAAAATTTCTGCTACCGGTTCTCCAGAACCTGTCAGAACCTGCTGGATTTCACCCCTGGATGCATGTTATATATATTGGTGAGGTATATAATTATAGTGCTATAGAATTTCAGCCAGGAATTCGGCTAGAATCATTTTTCTTATCCAACTGAAGGATGAAGATTTGCCAGGATTGAATCAGGTCAATGGGAGAGGTAGAGTCGATAAATTGTTCATGTTCCTCTTTCAGAATCAAAATGGATGGCCAGTTGCAGGTACTTATTGTCTGGAAAGTGTATGTTGTTTCTAGCACACTGTGCTTTTGAGTCAACTAATGAATTGATTCAGTAACGGGTATCTTTCAGCTGGTAAAGATGCAAACCTTCTTTTCATCAGGGATAAATCAATGCAGAAGAATGATTATGTACAGCAATGTAGCATTGGTATAATAATAATTAATTAGTTAATTAATTAATAATAGTAGTTAAGATACTGGGTGCTCAGTTGTGACAGTAGGCAAAAATACTCTCACGTCAAGCACATGAGTCATTCAAAACTGCCAGGGAAGTTTCAGTAGGAAAATAGCCTGTGGAACTATGTAGTTCAATAATTTGGATTATATCTTCAATATAGCATCAGTTAGTGTGTGCTTCCACCCACCCACCCACCCTCCCTCCCTCCTTTCCTTTCCTTTCCTTTCCTTTCCTTTCCTTTCCTTTCCTTTCCTTTCCTTTCCTTTCCTTCCTTCCTTCCTTCCTTCCTTTCCTTTCCTTTCCTTTCCTTTCCTTTCCTTTCCTTTCCTTTCCCTCCCTCCCTTCTTTCCTTTCCTTTCCTTTCCTTTTCCTTCCTTCCTTCCTTCCTTCCTTCCTTCCTTTATTTTCTTCTTTTTCCTTCCCTCTTCATTCTTCTTTCTTCTCCGCTTTCCTTCTTTTTCCTTCCTTGGTCTCTTCCCATCTTTCCTTCTTTTAATTTGTCTTTCCCCCTTTCCCTTTTTCCTTTCCTGTTCCTTCTTGGATGGTCAAATGCAAAACATTTTTCTTTTCGTTTTGTTGTTTTGTTTTTAATTTGATTTATATGCCGCCCTTCTCCGAAGACTCAGAGAGGCTTACAATGCGTTAAGCAATAGCCTTCATACTTTTGTATATTTTTATACAAAGTCAGCTTATTGCCCCCACAATCTGGGTCCTCATTTTACCTACCTTAGAAAGGATGGAAGGCTGAGTCAACCTTGAGCCTGGTGAGATTTGAACTTGCAGTAATTGCAGGCAGCTGGATGTTAATAACAGTGCTTTAGTCTGCTGTGCTACCAGGGCTCTTTTGTTTTGCTTTTAGTTTGTTTTGCTAGCCCTCTGCCAGCGAAACTGGGGGCCCCCTGAGCACAACCTCCCAAGCTCCATTTTCACTGGCAGAGACACCTGAGGCCAGTCATTCGCCATTTCCATGGCTGCCCTGCAGGCCAGATCTAAGCACGCCGTGGGCCAGATGTGGCCCATGAGCCTTGAGTTTGACAGTCCTGTTCTAGCCCAATCCAGTGATGGGTTGCCACCAGTTTGGACCAGTTCACAAGAACCAGTAGTAAAACCGGCGGGAGGTCCTGTCCCCTGCCCCGGATGTCATCATTGGTGATCTGCTCATGCGTAGAAGCAAGGCGTGCATACGAGCAACCAGTAGTAAAAGTAAGTAGAACCCAACCCTGGTCCAATCCCCTTCTCAAGAGAGGAGACTTTATATCATTCTGGTCAAATGGCTGTCCAGCCTATTTTTTGAAAACCAATGTACTACCAGAAAAAAATAAACTCAGTGGAAATCTAGGTTTTTCAGAGACAGAGAGACTGCTCTCTATGTAGGTGTATGTATGTTGGCCTTCAGATCAGGGATGTTCTACATGCCAAGCAAGTGTTAAAACCACTAAGCCTCCAAATCAGATCTGTAGAAGAAGCAGCAGGAGGCTTTCCTGAGGAAAAGCAGGTAAAATGCAAGAAGGGAATTTTTATTTTAAACCAGGATGTTGTACAGGTGCAGCACTTTCTCAGAATCTCCTTCTATCGACTGGATCAAAGTGGTGGGCTACTCTCTTCCCAGAATTAGAAGTGGCAGGTTCTTCATTTCAAAGAAGCACTTTGAAGTGTTGAATATCTGCCTAGCCTTATGAAGTAGCATTTCAGTCCTTTTTATTTATTTATTTATTTATTTATTTGCTTGGCAAAATTATTGGCTTTAAACTGAACTGGATTGTTTTCAGTTACATGAAAACCCTTTTCAGATCTGTAAATACTTTGGTGTTTCTTTGACTAATAGTTTAGGTGCTTAACGGGTGCCTTAATAGACTGGCTGTTATTATTCATTACGAAAGATGATAAAATAGTCCCTATCTTTTACATTGCTGAAATGTGCTTTATTTTTCCGTTGGCCATTACTATTTGAGTTTGTTTTATTATTTTTTATTTATTACATGTATTTATATGCCACCATTCTCCCGAAGGACTCAGGGCGGCGAACACAAGTTAAGAAACAAGTATAATAAAATCACATTTTAATCCAAATAATTAATTAATAGTAAATAATAAAACCTGGAATCAGAGTCAGCCTATTTGTTTGAAAAGCCAAGTCTTCAAGTCCCGACGGAAGGAACGGAGATCAGGAGCTGTCTGGAGCTCAGTAGGTAATTCATTCCAGAGTGTGGGAGCACCCAGAGAGAATGCCCTACCCCTGGGCACAGCAAGACGACATTGGCTCGCCATCGGAACCCTGAGGAGAGCGGCCCTATGTAAGCAAACAGGATGGTGAGAGGCAGGCAGGAGAAGGTCCTGCAAATATCCCGGACCTAAGTCATGTAGGGCCTTATAGGTGAGGACTAGCACCTTGAAGCGGACCCGGAGAACCACTGGTAACCAGTGCAGCTCATGCAGGAGGGGTGTTATATGAGAGTAATGAGGGGCTCCCGTAACAACCTGTGCAGCTGTATTCTGGATCAGCTGGAGTCTCTGGGTGCATCTCAGGGGCAGGCCCATGTAGAGGGAATTGCAGTAATCCAAGCAGGAAGTAACCAGGACATGAGTGACTGTGCGAAGGTCATCTCGGTCCAGGAAAGGGCGCAACTGGCACACTTGTTGCTGTACTTGTTGACAGAATACAGAATAATAGAGTTGGAAGGACCTTGGAGATCTTTTAATCCAACCCCCTGCTCAAGCAGGAGACCCTATATCTGGACAAATGGCTATATATTCTGGACAAATGGCTGTCAAATCACTCCCTAAAGATGTCCAGAGCTGGAGCACTCACAACTTCTGCAGGCAAGCCTTGTTAATTGTTCTCACTGACAGCACATTTTTCCTTACTTCTACTTTAATAAGCTTCTATTCAGGGGTTGGTTCTACTTACCTTTACTACCGGTTTGGAGCAGGGCCACGCGCATGCACTCTTCTACGCAAGCGCACATGTGCTCTTCTGCGCAAGCACAGAAGCATTTTGATGACATCAGGGTTGGTGGGTGGAGCCTCCTGCCGGTTTTACTACCGGTTCTATAGAACCAGTGCGAACCGGGGGCAACCCACCACTGCTTCTATTCCTTACTTCTTGTCCTGCCCTCAGATCAGTGGTGAGTTGCCCCCGGTTCATACCACAGAAGTATGCACCACTGCATACTTCTCTCTACGAAGATGTAGTTCCAGGAGGACTACATGTTGAGTGTGATTGGTCAGCCAGTTATGAATCCTTCTGTTGATGATGCTGTCTATCCCACATTTTTCTATCTTACCAAGAAGTTGGTTGTGGTCTACTTTGTCAAACGCCTTGTTGAAATCCAAGTATACTATATGCACAACATTTTGTTCATATACTAATTCAATCACTTTGTCAAATAATGAAGTAAGCTTTTCTGACATTATCTATTTTTGGCAAACCCATATTGACTTCAAATAATAGCTTTGTTTGTGTCTAGGTGTTTGCAGATTTGTTGTTTGGTTATCTTTTCCAGGATCTACCCATGTATTGCTGTCAGACCAACTGTTCTGTAGTTTCTTGGATCCACATACATTCTTTTACAGTCCTCTCTTATTTTTCACTGCAGCAAAGATCTTTAAAAGTATGGTCAGTAATTCCAAGAGCCAGCCTGACAACTCCTTCAGAACCCTAATGTACCTTGTCCTGGTGATTTAAACTCTAGAGTGGCTGAAAGTTGTCTTACCATATTCTTGCCTTTTTTGACTCACATTCCTATTCTATCTTTTACAGTACTGGTTTTGAGAGGTTGAACTATTTTTTACCTTTTGTGTAAAGACAGATGTATAGTCGTCATCTTCCTCCTCTCCTCCCCCTCCCTCTCCATATCCTTATTTTCTACACTATTATACATAAATAAATGTTTGATTTAACAAGAAAGCTGGGGAATATAATTGTTGAATGTAATTGAGAAGCAGCTTCAAATAAAACCATTAGTCTGGGGACACCAAGATGAATTATCGATATGAAAGGCAAGATATGTCATTCTGCAACCACTTTGGCATTTATCAAACTTGAGAATGTCAAAATACATTATGTAAACAGTAATGGTACTTTAAGACTTTGATTAATCGTTTCAACTTCATTCCATTTATAATCTGTATTGCATTCAACTCAAGCAAAGGTCATATGCATCTATATAGCAACTTTCATTTCTTCTCTGGGTCCTGGAAACATCCATACCTGAAATACACATGTTCATAGAGGAAATACAATCAGTAACAGGAAGAAGAAGGGCTATTGTAGGGAAATAGGAATACAGTCAATGCACCATTTTTACATAGTCAATGCACAATAATTATAGATACTCTGAATCAAATTAAAGCCCCTAATAACAGAGGTATGATAA
Source organism: Pantherophis guttatus (assembly GCF_059756535.1). NCBI lineage: Eukaryota > Metazoa > Chordata > Lepidosauria > Squamata > Colubridae > Pantherophis > Pantherophis guttatus. Next base: position 109,705,801 of record NC_142067.1, on the reverse strand, counting down.
ATATTAAAATGAAATTTGGCGCTACTTGTAAAAATGGAGTATCTTCTTCAAAAAATTGTCCTCTAAGAGACTTTGGTATCTGGTACAGGGAAGACAGAGAAAGAGTAAGTGAAAGCTTATATATACTTATTTAATAATTACAACTACACTTAGTGTAAACTCTGAGTAATTATGAAAAAAGATTGCCTTATGAATATCTTGGAATCAGAAATACAATAAAACCATAAATAGTCTGAGTGAACAACAGTTAAGAAATATTAGGCCTGTAGGGTAAACTGGACAAGAAATACAATCAGGAGTGCTATCTTCATTGTAGGATTCTATTAACAGAATCTTTCAAGAATGAAAGCTTTCCTCCCTCCCTTTCCTTTTACTCTTCAGAAAACCAAGGAGAGTCCATTTTGAAATGTTCCTCACAACCTTCCCCCTTCTGTGGGCTGATATGCCTTCTACATTGCTGGTTGTCCAGCCTGCGGCTCTCCCCACCATCTCCCAAGATCAAAATATCTGAAAATTCTAAGAATGACAATATTGCCAACATTTATTAAAATGTTGGATTTAGAACCAGGGAGCCCTAAGTTGAAGCCCACCTTCACACATAGAATCTTATTGGACCAGTTGGTTTATCTCAGACCAATTTATCTAAGAGGATATCGGGAAAAAAAGATGAGTCCTGAATTTCTAGAGGAAAAATAAAATATTGCTCCAAGTAATAAACACATGAGGGTGATAAGAACTACTTTCTAGGATCCTTTTTCTCATTAAATGATGTCAGCTCTGCATTGTAGACAGTGGTGAAATCCAAATTTTTTTACTACCAGTTCTGTGGGTGTGGCTTGGTGGGCATGGTATGGCTTGGTGGGCATGGCTTGGTGGGTGTGGCAAGGGAAGGATACTGCAAAATCTCCACTCCAGGGGAAGGATATTGCAAAATCTCCTCTCCTACCCCACTCTGGGGCCAGCCAGAGGTGGTATTTGCCAGTTCTCCGAACTACTCAAAATTTCCGCTACTGGTTCTCCGAACTGCTCAAAATTTCCGCTACCGGTTCTCCAGAACCTGTCAGAACCTGCTGGATTTCACCCCTGATTGTAGACCACATGAAGAAACAAATGTCAAATGAGTCTAAAACTCCTTTTACTCAGATTGACCATAATAACAAGCGCTTGTAAATTGAATGTGCTTCTCAACGTCTCTCATTTATTTTTACGTGAAGTGGGAGGTATATGCCTAAGTCACTTTTGGACCTTATCTGGGCTTCGTCACCAGGACCAGAGGTTTAGCATTCTGAGCTTTTGGATTCATGCTGGAGCCCATCCACAGGGAACTTCTCTCTACCAGAACTTCTCTTTACCACATTCTGGTTGAGAGGAGTTCCCTCAGGATGAGCTCCAGCACAAGTCCAAAAGCTCAGAAGACCTAGACTGGATCCTGAAACACAACCCTGGGATGCATATATTTGCTTTCTACAATGTTTATCTAAATTTAATAAATAATCTGTTCATTGGCACAGTAACAGATCCTCTCAGTCATTCTCTGTCAAAGTCATCCTCTTTATTCTCTTCATATTATAAAAGAATATTTACTGATTTGTCACAACTGGATTTCTAGGATCAACCTTAGGTTATTTGATGATTTTGCATTTCTTGAAGCCTGTTGAATATACGCTACCTTCAGCATTAGCAATGGTACAAAAAAAAAATTGAAAAATGGTAATACATGAGGAAAAGAACAATCCCTGAACAATGGTGTGAGAGAAGAAAACAAAGAAAAAGAAGTCAATTCATAAATAGCCTGTTTCTCCTAAAATAAGACATCCCCTGATAATAAGCCCAATCGGGCTTTTGAGCGCATGTGCTAAAATAAGCCCCCCTGAAAATAAGCCCTCCCCGAAAATAAGCCATTTCCAAAAATATTTAATCGCATGCACAGCTGGTCCCCGCCATTTCCTCTGGTTAGGGAGACAAAGCTGGAAATCAGGTAAGATGGCAAGAGGAACCCCATCTTGCTCCATGCACCCCAAAGTAATAAGACATCCCCAAAAATAAGGCCAAGCACTTATTTTGGGGTTCAAAAAATATAAGACAGGGTCTAATTTTGGGGAAAACATGGTAGCAGTTGTGGCACATTGAAAATGCTACACTTGAATGGGACATGAAGAAGAATTTTGCATTGACAAGGACTGTCATTTGGGTAGTAAGTGTGCACACAATATAATTTTCTGCTGGTATGTACTCTCCACCCAAACTCTCACACACATACAGCCATTGGAACTGCCCTCTTAAAGTTCATGGTAGGAATATGCTTCTATATCAAAATATCTAAGCAGTAGATTTCCTTGACTGTTATCTGTCTGAAGAAATTCACACTCTATTAGACACCTTATAAATGGTTCCATATTCATCAAGATGCAATTATACTTTTAGGTACTTTCCCTGCAGAGAAAGTCATTACAAAAGCTTAAGGTCTTGTCTTAATTGCCCTGCTATATATTTCAGTTGCTCAAGTTAGGAAATAATTTTCATTTTTGACCTTTGTATGACTGTTACCTTTAGCCCCTTGGAAGAGAAGCAATTAGAGGGGGGAAAATGCTTACAAATGAGTTGCTGAGGGTTATTATAACTAATGAGGGCCAAACGCCTATAAGACGGAGTAGGATTGTAACAAGGCTCAGTGCACTGGCATTTCGAAAGAAATCTCCAATTTCAAAATGACACAATTTCACAGCTACACAGTAACATTATTGGTATAGCTTGGTCATATCAATGTACAATACAAATGAAAAATCCATCAGAAAGATATTATCCTTATGGTCAATTATTTTTCCAAGTATGGAAAAAGTACGTATTTTCTTGTGTATGTATGTATTTAATACAGTGTTTCTCAATCTTGATGACTTTAAGAATTCTGTGAGTTGAAGTCAGGGGTGAAATCCAGCAGGTTCTGACAGGTTCTGGAGAACCGGTAGCGGAAATTTTGAGTAGTTTGGAGAACCAGCAAATACCATCTCTGGCTGGTCCCAGAGTGGGGCGGGAATGGAGATTTTGCAGTATCTTTCCCCAGGAGTGGGGTAGAAATAGAGCTTTTGCAGTATCCTTCCCCTGTCATGCCCACCAAGCCACGCTCACCAAGCCACGCCTTCAGAATTGGTAGTAAAAAAAATTGAATTTCACCACTGGTGAAGTCCACCCATTTTAAGGTCATCAAGATTGAGAAATACTGATATATTTACGTACTCGAATGTCTTTAGAGCTCGTTGACACACTGCATAAAAAATGTGTTTCATTTCTTAGGAAGAATTTATTATTCTTCCAAAATTGTTTTTAATTTTTAATTTCCAATACCAACTTTATTAATACTTTTATACTCATATTTTCCCCTATTTTTATTGTCTGCTATATAAACCTCACCATGCATTTAATAACCTTCGTGTCATATTCTTATAAGACATACTTCAAGATATCATCAAACTACTTAGTTATCTTTTATTTTCCTTGATATATTTTGTAATATCCACAAAATAGTATACGGTTATTAGGAGCATCCAGATCAATAAGGTATGACTGAGGTTCAATATTTGATAGCGGTAAGATATGATTGCAAATTTTGACATTTAAAAAACTGAATTGATTCTTAGTTATGATCTGAATTATTTGCCCTAACACAATTGTTCTCAACCTGTGGTCCACAGATCCCTGGGGGAGGGAGGGGGAGAGAGGCACAGGGGGTCCACAAAGGCTTGAAAAAATGTTATGATTTAAATCTTGAGTTAAGTCTTGGTGGTCTGGTGGACTCCTTCAAAAGGTATTTGAAGGAGTCCATGTTGAAGAAAAAATTGAGAACCACTGATCTAATATATTAATGTCTGTCTGTATGCATGCATGAAAGCTGACTGGATCTTCAAATTTATTTGCAAACACCTAATTCCATTCAATATGTTAATTTTTTTTAACGATATACCATATTTTTCACTCCGTAAGATGCACTTTTTTTCTCCCAAAAGTGGGTGGAAATGTCTGTGCATCTTATGGAGTGCAATTGCGAATAGCAGCTGGCCCGCGGTGGCAGGGTCCTTTTACAGTGCTGAACCCCGCCTCTTCTGTCTTTGTCATTGCCTGCCTCTTTTGTCTCTTTTCTGCAGTGCAGGAGTCAATAGGCAGAGCTGGCACATGAGAAGACACCTATCTGTGGTCCTCTCAGGCTCTGCCTGATATTTTTTTTGTCTTGTTTTCCTCCTCTAAACCTAGGTGCATCTTATGGTCCAATGCGCCTTATGGAGCAAAAAAATATGGTAATTTGAAACTTTGTTTTGCAGAAATGATTAAGCCACATTTACTTCGAATTGAGTCCTTGAATCAAAACTCCATACTGGGACAATTTCTCACAGGGGCTATAAACAATAGATAACAAAGTTTGGAGAAGGAAAAAATGTCACCTCACAATCTCAGTTCTGCATTTGTTCCAAAATCAGAAAATAGTTTCAATTTCCTTCTCTCTTTAATAGAAAAACAAAGGACCTATTTTCCATGTCCTGATTATAGAGAGGTCATTGGCTATCACAATCACAAAATATTATTTAAATGCAGTAGAGTGGCTACATTATGAATAAAACAGTAGGTTTCCCATCATTTATTCACATAATGAATTAAGTTTCTAATAGTAATTAGTAGCAGTAATTTGTGAATTTATTAACATTAATTAACATCAGGGCATACCAAATGTACCCTAATCTGCAACATTCTTTAAACAATGGGTTGTACTTGCACAAAATACTTGAGTAGAATAGTTTAAATCAATACATCTAAACCTTTCTAATGCTGAACTTTTTTTCTTGATTTTATTCAAATATCTACCTACCTAGTTGTCTTTAAGGCCTCCAACTAGCTCAGCCTTCTACTTACAGCCTATTCCATCTTCCTGACTTTTCTTCATGATTCTTTCCCACTAGCATTTGATATTTTCCGATTTAGCAGCATTTCCAGTCCCGTGAAGCTACCAAAAAAAAAAGGTAACTATGGACAGACAGAACTAAAAAACTTTAATTGGGTTGTTGTTGTTGTTGTTGTTGTTGTTGTTGTTGTTGTTGTTGTTGTTATTATTATTATTATTATTTATTGAATTTCTATACCGCCCTTCTCCCGAAGGACTCAGGGCGGTGAACAGAATAAGATTTCATATACATATATATATATATATATATATATATATATATATATATATAAATTTTCTTACTTCTTCGTAGGGTTTATATGTGTTTTTCTTCTAGCCAGGTTTTCCCTACGTAGCCAAGGTTTTTTTGTAGCTCCAGCTCAGTAGAATCTCATCTACTCGGTTCTGGGCTTTTTTCTTTTCTAACACCTAGCAAGCTCTCACTGCTAGGTGGGAGACCTAAATAGATCCATTTCTAGCTCGTTAGCTGTCATCAGTAGGCCACACCCATATCCTCCCTGTAAAGGCATAGTATCAATTTTCTTACTTCTTCGTAGGGTTTATATGTGTTTTTCTTCTAGCCAGGTTTTCCCTACGTAGCCAAGGTTTTTTTTTGTAGCTCCAGCTCAGTAGAATCACATCTACTCGGTTCTGGGCTTTTTTCTTTTCTAACACCTAGCAAGCTCTCACTGCTAGGTGGGAGACCTAAATAGATCCATTTCTAGCTCGTTAGCTGTCATCAGTAGGCCACACCCATATCCTCCCTGTAAAGGCATAGTATCAATTTTCTTACTTCTTCGTAGGGTTTATATGTGTTTTTCTTCTAGCCAGGTTTTCCCTACGTAGCCCATAATAGGGTTGCTCCTACTCAGGTTGCTTCTGCGATCAGCAGGAAGATGAAGTAGCTTAAAAGAGGTTTTAAAACTTAAAATGTAAAGGAGGGCTGTATTTGTAAACTCCAATACTATATATAGTTGTAAAGCTGAGACGCTCTGTCATAAATCTTATTTATATTTCTGTTTTCTTATGAAAAAAATATAATACCCCCTTTTATTAAAAAAAATTACAGCAAACACACAATATTTGGGGAATATTAAGGAGGGTTGGCATATTAATTTGAAGGGGAAAAACCATCTTATAATTTTTTAAAATATAAAATAGAGATTTGCACATGTCATTTCCAGGTGATGTCTCCATGATTCTGTAATTCACTTAGGGCAGGGCTGTCAAACTTCCAGCCCATTGGCCGGATGCATCACACGCTGGCCACGCCCATCCCCATTTTAGCAAAAGGGGAAAAAGTCCTGATACATCACGTGATGACAACATAATGACACATGTTTGACACCCCTGATTTAGAGGAAACACTATAAAATTCTAAAGTGAGAATGTTTTTAATTTGGTTACCATACCTAATTAAAGGACAATGGGGAAAAAAGCCAGTATCCCTGACAGTGAAAGATGTGGTTAAACAAATAGTCAGTAACCCTACTAAGTTTTAGAGTTATCTTTTAACCACACTAGTTTCTTTGACAGCTTTTAATGGTACAGCAGGTGATTAATCTTACTTTAAGAATTGTTTTTTTTTATTTTTTTTAAATAGAAACAGTTCTGCTTGGCAGTAACCTCAAATCTGGAGGGAGAATCCTTAGACAGAATGGCTCCTGCAAAATTCTTTACAAGCCTTGAATGAAAAGAGGATTCATTGGGGAAATGGCATGTATCGCCAACAAGGAGAATAGTATTGTCTTTCCTCTGGATGTGAGGGCAATTTGGCTGCAACATCAGTCACCCCATTGATCATCAGGGTTGATTCAGCTGATCTGGCTGGCTAGGCAGGTGTCCCCTTCCTCCCTCACTGCTCCATGTGCATCCCTCCCGAAGCTGCACGCTCAGTGGAAGAGGACGACCATCCCAGATAGAAGGAGTGTACCGATGTCATGCCCTGTCGGAGTCTGAATCCGAAGGGGAAGAGGAACAGCTGACAGAGAGTGAGAGAGTGGATCCGTTGGCTGTGGAAGAAACTGGGGAAGTGCAAAGTCAGGCTGGACAGAGCAGGGGAGAGGTAGAACAAGGGAGAGGGGGTTCAGATGAAGACCAAGGCCCACCCCCTGCTCATCCTGGGCAGCGCAGGGAGGAACGGAGAAGAGAGCAATGTGGGTTGCGTGGCTTACGAGGGAGGAAAGGGACCGGATCCTCTTTACAAGGCACACCTGCTGATGGAGTTTAAAAGTAGAGGCAAATGGGAGGGCCGGTTGTCGGGAACAAACGCTGAGTTCATCTGGTGCTTATCTGAATTCCTGGCATCCTCCCAACTGGTTTGATTTACTGCCATGCTACTTCACTTCTGGAATTCCCTATTTTGCTTGCCCTGCCGGATTAATTACTTTGTCTTGCCTTGTTGGATTTTTTGTTGAAAGTTTTCTGTTTACAACGTTTGGAACTGAAGTATTGTCAGCCAAAGACTATTACAGGTTGGTGGAAGAGCTCTCTCCAGGCCGGAGAGTTGAAAGGGACAGTTGGTGATAATAAAGGGACTCATATCGGTTATCTGGCTGTGTTGCCTTTGTGTCACACCCCTAGGTCATCACAACCGATCTTTGGTCAAGGGTATACGATAGTTGCGCTCCCCTGCTAGAACCTCCAAACAAACTCAAAGTATTGTCTTTCCTCATTTCCCAGAGTTTTATAATAGAAAGTGGCTTAACAAATTTAATGGTTCTTGATTATTAACTTTAACTCTTATCATTATAATACAGTGTGTGTGTGTGTGTGTGTGTGTGTGTGTGTGTGTGTGTGTGTGTGTAAGTCTTTGGTTATTCGGGTTTTCTCCCGTGTAAAATTGGAAGTGTCTTGGGGACGTTTCGACGAAGTCTCATTCGTCATCTTCAGGCTGGTGTTTCTAGGAGCTTCATGCTTCTAAGAGCAAATTCTAGGAGCAAAGCATTGCTCCTAGAAGCATGAAGCCGAAAACATCAGCCTGAAGATGACGAATGAGACTTCGTTGAAACGTCGCCAAGACACTTCCAATTTTACGCAGGAGAAAACCCGAATAACCAAAGACCTACAGATAGATAGATAGATAGATAGATAGATAGATAGATAGATAGATAGTACCGCTCTATATCCTACCTATCCTATGTATCTACCTCTATTTTTGCATGTGTTATGCATCTAAGTCTTAAAGATTCCTATATACAGTATAGTCCTTTTTCTTCTTTGCCTTGCAAGGGTATATGCCTGCTAATCCACCTTTTCTCCAGCTTGGATTTAGCTGGCTTCTGTTGCTGGCTGGTGATCTGGAATATCAGATCTGCATTGCTGGCTGCCATTCTGAACTGCTGCCAAAGGGTTGGCTTTGCAAAGACCTTCACTCTAGGTTTGAGAGGTAGGAGGAGAAGATGCGAGACCAGCTGCTGCCCAGCTGTAGGTTGTCAAGTGTCTCTACTGAAGTGGAAAACTTCAGCAGTGGTGTACTGCTTCTCCTTTCTGTTCTTGTCTTATTGGTATGCTACAATCCCCATCTGCTCTTCCTTCACAGTCACCTGCTACAGTGCACTTTATTCTGGCACCTGCTCCCATTTTAGCCTACAATTTCTCCCTCTCTTGTTTTTTTCCAAGCAGCAAGAATGCTCTTTCAAACCACACTCAGGAGCTAAGAGTCTCTTCGTTTTATAACTGAACCTCCAATGTGTTGTGGTGGCTTTCATGCTGTCTTGAACTCCAGGGATGACAAAGTCAAGGAAGACCTTGCACGATTGCATTCTTATCCTCCTAACAGTTTTCTATTGATCCTAGTTTAATGCACACAATGTCCCTAATAATTGTAGGAAGTTAAAACCCACCCCTCTTCTAGAAAAAATAAATATTTTAGGAAATATTAAAAGGGCAGAGTACCATATTTTTCAGAGTATAAGACACACTTTTTTCCCTCCTAAAAGAGGCTGAAAATTCGGGTGTCTTATACCACGCGGTGGCCAAAAATGGCTGCCCAGAACAGCTGCTGCCTTCTCTTACCCTTCTGGTGCTTTGCCTGCTTTAGTCACTGGAGCTCCCTCCAACAATCAGCTGTGCTGTTGAAGATGTTTTTCAGCCCCAATGCAAGCAAAACGATCTTCCATGCTTTGCCTGGTTTTCTAATTGCTGTTCCCTCTGACAATCAGCTGTGCTTTAGAAGCAGAGCCCCAACCAGCCCCAACCTCAAAACCAGCGAGCGAACTAATGTGCTGGGACTAGCCAGATGAATACTTGGTAGGCAGATTTTTTCCCCCCTATTTTCCTCCCAAAAACTAAGATGTGTCTTATAGTCCGGTGCATCTTACACTCTGAAAAATACACTATTTCCCCTAAAAGGGAGGCAGAAACTCACCCCCCACTTCGTTAATGGCCCATTAAGACCTGAGCCAGTCCATTCTACATAACAAAGATCTACCTCTTTCAGGTAGAGCCATTTAATTGCCCTTCATTGCATCACCCAGCAAGATTCAACCAAACTTAACACACAGACAACCTACAAAGCTAGCCATGACCTCTGACAGCAACCAATCAGGATACACCTCCGTGCCCCAGGAAGTTCAAAGCCAGAAAGGGTATAAAACCCAGGGACTCTCAGCATCTCTTCCCTTTTTTCAGCCAAGATATCCAAGGCATGTGATCCTGATCATCAATAAACCTTCTTTCCAAACAACTTCCATGAATCCAGTGTCTTTTTCCACATTTGGAACTGAACCCAGATGGACATTTCTTCCAACATAATAAATGTTTATATTCATTCTAAAAGGTTAGAAAAACTAATACATGGATTTTTAAAGTAATTTCACTACATAAATGAAATATCATATGGAAGAAAATGAGTAAATTTATTTTGTTAGCTTTTCTTTGCCTTGTGTAAAATCCTGGAACATTCCCAAAAAAACACCTGTCCTTCTGCTTCCATCTACTAGTTTCAGAGTCATTATGGCTCTTACCAAATGGTTGCCACTTCTGGAAAAAAAATACCTAATAGGTACAGTCTGTTAACACAAACAGCACAATTTTGAGAACCTAAGTTAACATTCTGTACTAAAAATTATATGATATGATATCATAGATATGATATATGGTAGATGATATGATATATGATGACCAGTATATAATTGTATGTGTCATTAATACTAAGAAGTCACTTCTGTATTCAAAGGGTGACAACAGAATGTTTTACCAATTTTCGCGGGTGTTTGTATGTAGGTCTTTGGTTATTTGGGTTTTCTCCTGCATAAAATTGGAGGTGTCTTGGCAACGTTTTGACGAAGTCTCATTCGTCATCTTCAGGCTGGTGTTCTCAGCTTCGTGCTTCTAGGAGCAATGTGTGTGATCGCAGCTGTTTCTTCCTTTTAACTGCCAGTGGGGGTGTGAACTGATTGGGTGGGAGCTTGGCTGTGTTCTGATTGGGTGGAGGTGTGTTCTGATTGATTGGGGGTTTGGCTGTGCTCTGATTGGATGGGGGGTTGGCTGTGCTCTGATTGGATGGGTGTGTGTTCTGTTTAGGTGGGGGCTTGGTTGTGCTCGGGTTAGTCTGAGTAGCAGGGGGATTTGAGCTGGTGAGCTGTGTTGCTGTTGTTTGGCTTTGTGTTTGTGGCCGTGCCATCACTTCATGTTGGGTGTCAGTCTGCTTCATGTATGGATTGGAGGGGTTTAAAGTGGCTAATGATGCAGCTGTGGTCTGGCTTCTGGTCCGTGGTCGTGCCTGATCAGTAGTGTGGGTTTGAGTCTGCTTTCTGCATGGATGTGTGGTGGTTACATCCTATGTGGCTCTCGTGAGTGTGGGTCTGGTGTCATTCTTTGTGTTAGGGACTCGTTTGTCAATAAGGGCGGGTTTCCAAATGGCTGGCAGGCGGGAGGTATCATCTCATTTATTCATGCTGTGTGGACATTTTTCTATCTCGATGGCTTCTCTGATTATTCTCTGATTATTATCAGGCACGACCACGGATAACCAAAGACCTACATATATACATACATATATATATATATATATATATATATATAGATATAGATATAGATATAGATATAGATATAGATATAGATATAGATATAGATATAGATATAGATATAGATATAGATATAGATATAGATAAATCAACATAATAATCCTCATGATGAATACTGTCTTCACTGACTAAGCTTCAGACATTCTTTTTCTCAACATCTCCTCTATTAAATAATGTATTTAAAGTCAACATAAGCAACTTGTGGTCTAGACCACAGGAGATCTGCCAGCTACTTTTTGTAGCATCTATAAATTGTCATTCTCAAGTTGTGTCACTATTCAGCACTGAAAGAAGTTGGCAATGTAATTGAAATGGAAGGGAGAATAAAGCAATTGGAATTTAATATACCTACTTTAAAAAACAACAACTGCTGAAACAATAGTCCACTCTTGTGAGGTCGTTGTGTCCTACTAGTTCCATATTACTTACAACCATCAAAAGCTAAAACTTAACACACACACACACAATTGTTTGCCTCACTTTATGGCAATAATAATAAACGTATCAAAAGTTGCTTAACGCATTGTAAGCTGCCCTGAGTCTCCGGAGAAGGGCGGCATATAAATCCCCCCCAAAAAAAGTTGCCATTATCTATGAAAAAAAACCCTCCAAAATAATTTTATATAAAAATCTTTCACAATCCCACGTGGAATGTTCTGGACATTCCTACTTACTAAAGCTACTATAGTAAGCCCACTATAAGCCTACTTACTATAATTTATCTTCATTTCTAATAATTAAATTTGATCCCTGAAACAATGAAGGCAAAAATTGGGAGACAGTAACTATAGTTATTTATTAATGATGACTGTAGCATAATATAGTTTATAAAGTTAGTATTATTTATTGTGTACTTTAATAGCTATCAAGAGAGGTGTTGCTTCCAATAAAATAGGAGAATAAATTTGATTGGTATTTTATAAATAAGAGTGAATTGGTCTAGTCTGTTTCATATATGTTTGCTCTATACACTGGTTCTGTGCTTGAAGCAAAATGTATCTATAGCATATTGCAGTGGGCTACAGAGTTTGGGTCAATTGCACTGATTGGAAAACCAATTTATTTATTTATTTATTTATTTATTGGTTCGATTTATATGTCGCCCTTTTCCGGAGACTCAGGGCGGCTTACAATGCGTTAAGCAATATCCTTCATACTTTTGTATATACCTGCTTAGGGCTTTCGGGGCCCCCCCAAGTGGTGTTCTTTTTTATACAAAGTCATCTTATTGCCCCCACAATCCGGGTCCTCATTTTACCTACCTCGAAAGGATGGAAGGCTGAGTCAACCTTGAGCCTGGTGAGATTTGAACTTGCAGTAATTGCAGGCAGCTGGTGTTAATTGTAATGTGCCAGAATGTTCACAACATTTTGTGAATGTGAGAGGAAAATTAATTTCAAAAATTTGTAACAAGTATTTTTCCCTTTTACTCCCCCCTCTCCTTTCTCCCTTTACCTAGGCATCATCTGGGTTTCTAAGGGAAAAAGTGAGATTATTATAAAAATATACACAAATGATGAAATAGATATACTTATTAATTAAATAAGAAATTGAAATGAGAATAGAGATAAATAGAAAATCGGGGCTGCTCGAATACCATTCTAGATTGAACTGAAAAGGGAAATAACAAGAGAGAGGGGAAGGAATAGAGAGAGAGGAAGGGAGAAGAGAGGAGAGGAGAGGGAGAGAGAGAGAAGAAAGGGAAAAGGAGAGGAAGAAAAGGGAGGGGAAAGAGGAGTAGGAGAGAAGGTTAGAAGAGGGGAAGAAGAAAGGAGTGGGGGAAGGGAAGGGGAAGTAGGAAAGAGAAGGAGAGAAAGAATGAAGAAAGTAGGAAGAGATAGAGGAAGGAAGAAAAGTGGAAAAGAAGAAGAAAGGTTGTGGCAAAATAAAGAAGGGTAAATGGTAAAAGAGCAGCCCCAAACTATTAAAAATTAAAAATGAAAGTTAAAAGATATGATGAACGAAAAATGGTGGATAAATGACTGTACATGAAAATATGTTTATGAGAAACAAAAATAATATTTTTTTTGAAAAAAAAATGTAACAAACAGTTCTTTCATAATCAAGGAACTTCATAGAATTCAACACTAAACTCAAGATAGTATTTGGGGGGATTATAGAGAAAAAACTATTTGGCTTTTGCTGCAATAATGGAATGTCTTCTATTGTCTGTCTGTCTGTCTGTCTGTCTGTCTGTCTGTCTGTCTATCTATCTCTATCATCTATCTATTAACCTGTCTATCCATCCATCCACCCATCCACCCACCCACTCACCCATCCATCCATGTATCATCCTTCTAATGTCAAGGCTCCTCCCTTGACCCTTTCCATTGTATCCTTTCCATCCTAAATATGTTTTGCAATAATCAAATAGCCACTAAAAGAAAAGATTTTAGTGACATACATCATTGTTACTTGAAGAGATTCACATTTTTTTCAGCAAAGGAATAAACAGTCAAGAAATACAGCACAGACTGGCACTTAATAGCGCAACCATGAAGGTGTTGGAAAATATATGCAAATACCTTGATGTGTCCATCAAGATCATGCAAATCATTGTATTCCCTGTGACATTCTAATAGTGTGCAAGTTGGAAGGAGAGAGAGAAGAGCATGACTAGCAACAAGGGGAATGACTTGGTTACAATGGAGACAGCAGTTATTGGAATATTTGAAAGACCAGGTTAGGGACAGATAATCATGGAGAAAAATATATCTATGCCATTGCTAGAAGTCAGCAATTTCATGATGGCTCAGAATCAATCAAGGTATATACTGTAAGACAGGGGTGTTATTCAGCAGGTTCTGACAGGTTCTGGAGAACTGGTAGCAGAAATTTTGAGTAGTTTAGCGAACTGGCAAATGCCATCTCTTGCTGGCCCCAGAGTGGGGTGGGAATGGAGATTTTGCAGTATCTTTCCCCCAAGAGTGGGGAGGGAATGGGGATTTTGCAGTATCCTTCCCCTGAAGTGGGGTGGGAATGGAGATTTTGCAGCATCTTCCCGTGCTATACCCACCAAGCCATGCCCACCAAGCCACACGACGCCCACCAAGCCACACCCACAGAACGGGTAGTAAAAAAAATTGAATCCCACCACTGCTGTAAAATCACATTTCAATGCATTTTATTATATGGGAATGAGAATTGGGAATGTAAAGAGAAACTTTAGGCAAGTGGAATGCTATTAAAATAGGTACAGTACCAACTAAAAGAATGATAAAATAAAAAGATGGAGTCAAGAATGAATTGGTTAGGGTGCACTATCTAATTACTATCTCAAGAAGTTAAACTATCAGCTTTTATATTTGACGGAAGTTTTGTAAGCCAATAACTAATGTTCTGCATAATGTCTTAATGCATGGCTAATGGATTCATTCTAAAGTCAACCAGATCATTAATTTATGATCATTTTAGCAGGTCAGAATAGCTATTAAATAAATGTGTATCTTGCTAATGCTGTCCTAATTTGCAAGACAGCTGATAATTTCTGAAATGATTCTATCAATTATGAGAATATAATTGGGTCACTCAGACCTCAGGCTGGGAATCAGAATTTCATTAAAAATAGAAACTTGCATTTCTTTTTTTTTTCTTTTCACTAAGATAATTAGATCCTTATTTTTTAACAGTATCAGTTGAAATACAATGGAGCATATTGGAGTATCATATGAAGTACACTGTCATATACAAATATCAAATCTTTGGTATAAGATATGTATATTTGTGTGGCCAATGAGTGTGTATCTACAGCATGATATCTGTCTGAATATGTATAGTTTTTGCATTAAGATACCAAGTATTTTATCTAATTTTTCAGCAATTTCATTGCTGATATTATTTTGCATACAAAAATACCAGCATTAAGCATTAAATTAAAAATCATTTTAAAAGTTTCCATGCTTAACATCACACTCTTGCAGACGCTCTCAAAAATCAGTTACTAGTCCGCAGTATTTCTAACTAATATAGAATTAGAGTATTATAAATAGAATGAAATATTAGAATATCTTGCTAGCCAAAGTACTGGCAATTGTTACCAGACTGTAGTACTTCAAGCAACATCCTGAAAATCAAGTATTTCACTTCAGCTACTAATAGTAAAATTTGTTTCCAAGAACACTTAAGAAACTGAACTAGCTCCAATTTAGATACAGAAAAATATCAAAAAGTTTCATTACCATTAAATTGTTTCTAATCTACTAGTTTATAATACTTGTAAGGTATATTACAGAGGCATATTACTATAGTAATATACAATTTTTACAGCATTACATTACAGGATGTGAGTCTCAAGGTTTCAAACTGCTGAACTGCTGGCAGCCGGCAGCCGGCAGCCAGCAGTAGTAGCCTGCAGTACTGTATTCTAACCACTGCGCCACCATAGGATTTTCTTGTTTTTATATATTTAATAATAGTTATTATTTATTGGAGACATAGAGTTCCTTTTCATATGTAATCATAAATTCCTTTTCATATATAATCACCAGAACATATTGTTTTAAAAAATGGATAATTTTCTTCATTTGATTAATTTCTTCATCAATAGCATTTGAATCTTTAATACAAAATTGAATGTAAAAATAAATTCTGGTTTATCACATTAATTAATTCATCGTCCTTATTTAACAAATTATAAAATATTTTAAGCATCGTTGTATAAATACTTTGTAGAGTAGAGTAAAATCTTTGAAATTGCTTTGTTATCATCTTTCGTCTTGTGTCCAGTATCTTTGTTTCATATGATACCAAGAACACAGAGGGAATTAAATTCCAATTTAATCAAAGTTTACATGCTTCTGATGAAGGTTATCTTGCATTTGTATAAGACATTCTGTAACTTTATGTTCCAGAAATACTGTTTTTGTTTAGAATTTTTGCTTTTGCTTTTTCCATGAAACATACAGAATAGTAAAATCATAATAGTAATGCAACCCCATGCCTCACAGTAATTCAAAGCATACAGCCATAACCGTAGCCTTAAATCCATCCCAAACAATCAATGAATGACTATACAACAAGATTCTTCCAAAAACAACCATCAGGATCTTTAATTATAATAAAAGTCTCCAGTAATAAACAGGATAACTATTCCTTTTAATAAATGTTAATATTACTGGGGCATAAGATACTGTAATAGAAGTTTTAATCATGTAACACTTACGTATCGTTGAAGCTTAGATAATGATGCTGGAAACTGTTGTGACCCGCCAGTGGCCTGTGCAGATCGTAGCTGATCCTGATGACTAGGAGGCTGGTGTGGGGTTGCACCAACAGCCTGAGCAACCGGCGCTCGCGTTGGACAGCAAGGAGGCTGAAGAGGATGTGATGCCAGAGGCAGAGACTCAGCCAGGGCCTTCAGAACCTCCAGAGGCTCCTTCAAGTGGAGAGAGCAAAGTGGAGGATCCTCTCCTCAATGCTTGAGCACGCAGGGCTGCCAAAAGACAGGAGTGGCTACTCAGGAGGAGGAGGTCTACTTGAGAGTAGGGCTTGAGGATAATTGGCCACTCCCTTAGCCTATTTAAGTCGCATGCAGCTAGTGCGTTCTTGCTGGAAACAACTCGTATTATTATCAGAGTATTTTGGTTTATCATATCTTGCTTTCTGGGCTGGTTGCCAACCTTTGCCGGTCCTGTTTATTCTTGATACTGAATAAATTTGATAAGGACCATTGGTGTGTTTCAATATCCTCAAAAATCCGGAGCTGGGGCAGAACAGAAACAATGAACCAAGGAACAAGTCTGATGTCCATTTTATTAAATAGTGTGTTTCTGCTGTGAAAGATGTAAAAACAAAAATCACCTGATCCACACCCTTCACATCCCATGCTGCCCTGTATTGGGAAGCCCATACACTTCCCAACCACTCGGCACATCTCACATAAGCCAATGCACTTTTACTGACCTGCAAGACCACACTATGTACCCCCCTTTACCTTCATGCATGTCACATGCACCCACACACATTCTTCACATCCCACATCATCTGCTTCATGACCATCTCATGTACCCTACAGAATACAGAATACTATAGATTACTGCTCAAGCAAAAGACCCTATATGATTCCAGACAAGTGGCTGTCCACTCTTGTCTTGAAATCCTCCATGATGGGGCACCCAAGACTTTCAACTTATTCATTGTTCTCAGAGTCAGGAAATTGCTCCTTAGTTCTAGATTGAATCTTTCTTTAATGATCTTTCATCTATTACAGGGGTGTCAAACTCAAGGCCTAGGGGCCAGATCTGACCCATAAGGTGGTTAGATCTGGCCCGTGGAACTGCCCTGGAAACAGTGAAGGACCGGCCATAGTGCCTCTGCCAGTGAAAACTGGCAGAGGGTTGCAGGAGGTTGTTGCAGCCGAAAAGGAACTTGGGAGCCTGTTTTCACTGGCAAAGTGCTCAGGCCATCACAGGCGCCCCCAACATGAGTGATGTCAAGATAGCCATGCCCACCCTGGCCATTCCCGCTCAGGCCCCCCAAGGTCAAACACAACCTTGATGTGGCCCTCAATGAAATTGAGTTTGACACTGCTGAACTATTACTTCTAGTCCTACCTTTGGGTGCTTTGGTGAATAGGTAAATGCGCAGAAGCATTTTGATGACATCAGAGTCAGTGGACTCTCTCTAATGTATTGATGTCTGAAATACAGTGAGGATTCCAGGCAGGTGAACAGTATTCAAGTATAGGTCTGGCAAATATGCTAGATGCTTTTTTTTTTTTTTTGGCAACCATATGGCATTAGATATGTCTCTGACTAATGCAGCCCGATGCAAATTAACTTTTCTTTAAAATGCCGAGATAGAAAGGGTCTGTTGTGTTGAGGTCTTGACCATTTGTCTTGAATTAAAATATATATGCATAAGGGTCAGGGGTGGTATTCACTTACCTTCACTACCGGTTTGCAAATGTGAGCATGTGCGTGCTTCGCTCACACGTGTCACCCAAGGGTGGGTTCTACTTACCTTTACTACCAGTTCGCAATGGGGCCACACATGTGTGTGGTCTTCTGCACAAGTGCAGAAGCTTCTGAACATGCGCAGAAGCATATTGATGACATCGGGATCCCGCTGGTTTTACTACCGGTTCTATAGAACTGGTGCGAACCAGGGACAACCCACCACTGGTGCCATCTTCATGCATGTGCAGAGGATCAAAAATTTCTAAGACTTCACTATTAAGTTTCTTGAATAAATTTATGCATCCATAAATTTGTATTAATGGGATGTGATGACGTCCGGGTGGGTGGGCGGAGCCTCCCGCAACCACACCGGTTCACCTGAAACGGATAGAACCAGCTGAATACCATCAGTGATGGGGATAATTTTACAATGGTTGTAACTGGTTTTTCAATAATGAATGAAATTAGAAATCCCAGTTCTTTCATTATTTTAATTTGTGTGTATGTAAGTGGGGTGTTTTATATGTTGCCATGAAGGGCAGAACAAGAGAGACACCTGCTTGTATATATTCTATACATAGTAGCACAGGGTTTGTCCTTTAATTTTGTGTACAGATTTACTACTCCTTGTTATTTATGATAACACTTTTCCTCTACTCCCTTCCTATCACTCATCTGTTCAAATCCTAAAATATAATCGGACCAGCAGGGAAAAGTTCATGGTCTACTTTAACAAGAAAGAAGAAAAGATAAATTGTATTGCTTTGTAGCACAAATACTAAAAGAAAGGGAGGAGAAACAGTAATCAATCAATATTAGTTCACCATAAACTGCCCCTAAATACAACATTACCCTGAGTATGATACGCAGCCACTGAAATTATCATATGCATTGTAATCATGGCTGTAGATAATAAGAGCCTTTAATTGCATTAAGAAGCAAGACAAAAACAATAAAATTGGATGCATAAATTTACTCAAGAAACTTAATAGTGAAGTCTTAGAAATTTCAAGACTTCATGAAAATGACAAATGAGTGTTGTTTTTTTTAAAGCAGAATACTTACAATGGCTAAAAGTGACAATATTTCAAATTCAGAAAAAGAGGCTTCAATGGACATTCCATGTAGGAAAATACATATTTTAAGACTTGGTGTATTTACATGCTTTCTCAACTTCGTTTTCCCTCTAAATGTTAGTGTTATCTCTATCTGCTCAATACAGATTATATATACACTGTGCTTTATTTGTTTTTCTTCAGTTTTTAACACCAACTTGGTTTTGTTTTTTGTTGTTCCCCCATTGGCTGTTCCTAAGAAGGCAAAGCTAAAGAGATGCTACATTTCTTAGAAATCAATAACCAGTAACAATATTCATAAGGAAAATTAATGACAGTGTTGATGCAAATTCAGTTAACACTGAATGAACTACGAAAGGAAATATCTCCTTAAATTGAGCCTGAATCCTGCTGATATGACCCTATTGTTTTCTTGGCACGAATATGAAAATGGTTTGCAATTATCTTCCTCTAGATAGTTTTTTCAAGGATACGGTGGTTCAGTGGCTAAGACGCTGAGCTTGTCGATCGAAAGGTTGGCAGATCAGCGGTTCAAATCCTTAGTGCCACATAATGGGCTGAGCTCCTGTTACTTGTCCCAACCTAGCAGTTCAAAAGCATGTAAAAAATGCAAGTATTAAAATAGGGACTTCCTTTGATGGGAAGATAACAGTGTTCCGTGCGCCTTTGGCGTTTAGTCATGCCGACCACATGACCACGGAGACATCTTCAGACAGTGCTGGCTCTTCGGCTTTGAAACAGAAATGAGCACCACCAACCCTAGAATCGGGAATGACTAGCACATATGTGCGAGGGGAACCTTTACCTTTACCTATCCAAAATTCAACTGTCGCTTTCTGAGGCAGGCTGTTGAGAAGATGGTCAGTCTGCAACTCTAGAAAAAATGGGTTATCCAAACAGAGATACCTTTGATCATGCTTGCAGATAACCTACAGAGCAGAGGTGGTACATTGATCTTTGTGCTGTTTGAATTGTCGGCATTTTCAATATCATCAAATATCAGTATCCTTCTGGAGATTGGGGTTTAGGTTACCCAAATATGAAGATATTCTTTGTCCTTGGATGGAGTAAAACTTCCTTATTCAAAGGTACTATATAATCTGGGGATTCTTAATGCCACTCCTAAGAGTTAAAAACAATCACAGCTGGAGGGCACTCTAGAAACAGTAAGACATAAAACCACGCATTTGCAGAGAATGAAATAACCAGTCATCTTATTATTTTATCCCCAAATATTTATGAAAAATCTTCCAGTTATATCAAATTAACACATCTCTGTTTCCATCTTGTTATAGTTTTCCTTTTCTTGTACACATAACAATGTTTAATAGCACTAAGATTTATGATTCTGGCAACTTTCTGGAGACAGTGCAGATCTAATTCTAAATTATTCAATTTTCTTATCCTCTAATTTGCCTCATTATAGTAAGTCCCACTGACATTAATGCGACTGCCTCCTAAAGCAATGTTTTAAGGTCTAGAATTTAGGTAGCAGGAGATTCAATAATATAATTGACTTCTGTATTTATGTTTGCCATGTTCCATGAGTGTGGGAAGAAACCAGACAGGAATATTTTATACATCTCTAAGAAAAGAAGAAACTGATTTTCCTTTTTCTGTTCCACAGAATGAACTTGACCAAAACATTACTCTGGATAACAGTACTCAGTTTTAATGAAAATGCATCTTTCATTTTGTTTTGTGTTATTTTTAAGGATGTTTTGTGTTGCTTTGGGTTCTTTTTAAGAACATTTGCAGTAAACTTTAGACGTACAAATGACAATAGTGAAATCCATTAAAACTCAATATGAATTAAATCAGGATTCATGATTTTTTAATTTTATTTATTTATTTTATTTTGTTGAGTACGTATTTGATAATATATATAAGTATAAGCATGAATTGAATACATAAAATGAATACAATTAAAGGGAACATTAGGATAGGGACGGTAGGCACGCTGGTGCTCTTATGCATGCCCCTTACAGACCTCTTAGGAATGGGGTGAGATCAACAGTAGACAGTTTTCGGTTAAAGTTTTGGGGGTTTTGATATGAGACCACAGAGTCTGGTAGTGCATTCCAGGCATTAACAACTCTGTTACTGAAGTCATATTTTCTGCAATCGAGTCTGGAGCGGTTCACTTTAAGTTTGTATCTATTGTGTGCTTGTATATTGTTGTGGTTGAAGCTGAAGTAGTCATTGACAGGTATTAGAGAAAAATTATTTCTCTATAGCTGTGCCTATTAATGGCTTTTGGAATGTACAGATGCGTGGGCCAATCAGAGGGCAGCTGGTACGTTTGAATCTCCAGGGCTCTCCCCTAACTGTCACAGTTAACAGTAAAAAAGGAGATTCTTAACAGAAACCTTTGCTCTTCAGTTTGGTATTCAGTTTGCTCTTCACCTTGCTGTTCAGTTTGCTCTTCTGTATAGTATTGTATTGTATTCTAGGATCTTCCTTTAGATAACTGTGAGCAGTCTGGAAGTCCGTTAGAAGAGCAGTTCTGTGGTATATTGTAGTATTTCTTCTGAGGAAGAATATTCATAGATAGCATAGCTTAGAGAGAATAGATAGCTGACAGTATAATTTATAATAGTAACTTAGTGATGTTTATTAATTGTATATATATTATTATGTTTTTATTGTGTAAATAAAAACATTTGCTGTAGGCTGTTTCAGAGGCTCATTTGTTTAAGTAGAGTTTCATAGAGATAGAGGTTCACATTTCATTGATTTATTAACCTCCACAACAACAGGTAGGACATTGTAGCAGATGATTTTATGAGCTATCCTTAGGTCATACCGAAGGCAGCGTAGTTCTAAATTTTTTAAACCCAGAATTTTAACTCTGGTGACATAGGGTATTTTGTTACAAGCAGAGGAGTGGAGGACTCTTCTTGTGAAATATTTCTGGATGCACTCAATTGTATTAATGTCTGATATACAGTGCGGGTTCCAGACAGATGAGCTGTATTCAAGAATTGGTCTAGCAAATGTTTTGTATGCTCTGGTTAGTAGTGTAATATTACCGGAGAAGAAGCTATGCAAGGTTAGGTTTACAACCCTTAATGCCTTTTTGGCAATGTTGTTACAGTGGGCTCAGGCACTTAGAACATTTGATATGAGTACTCCAAGGTCCTTGACAGAGTAGGGGTCATCTACAAGGTCATGTCCACTTAACTTGCATTTACACCCTGGTCAGTGCTTCTTTATTCTCCTGCCATCGGGAAGGAGATATAGAAGCATAGGCAGCTGCACAAATAGACTGAAGAACAGTTTTTATCCATGGGCTGCCACGCTTCTGTATGGAAAATAACTTTGCAACAACATAGTACGATTGACTTGCGGGGCCGGCAATAAGTTCACATGGTGCAGTAGGATTGTGTGTTTGTTAGTAGGATTCACTGGGTTAGGGATTTTTCTTTTCTTTTACTGTCTTTCACTGTGAGTTGTATTGGGTTGTGGGGAGGTGCCTGAAGGCTCAGCCAAACTCATTGTACACATGTTGTACTCTGACAATAAAAGTTTGGAAGAAGGAAAAAAAACAAGGATGGGATTTTTTTTCCTCTGTATTTTACACTTGCAAGCCCATGGCAAATGGGATATTATGCATGCACAAAAGAGGATAATAAGATAAACAGAGAGATTCTGTCCACTGCATATGAAATTTGCTAAAACAGAGTCCACTGAACCCAAGGATTATCGTAACTACATAGCATGATAGTTAAGTATTAGCTTTTGAAATGATTCCATAGAAATAGCATGTGTTTTTTTTAATATCAAATTATATCTTCTGGTAAAATTCACAAATTTCAATCTGGTCTTCTGTAGATGGTGGAGTTTGTTTATTGCTCTTATTCATCATTAAACATTAGTCCATATTCCCATATCTTATTATTAAACATCACATCAGTTCTAGGTAAATAAAGGAGAATATTTATACCTAGGGTTGAAATGAGGGGTCCTTGGTGCTCCCTGAGCTTGGTTGTTTTCCTGCACACATTTCATTACTCAAACTATGTAACATTATCAGTTCTAGTATTGAGTGGGGTTTGCTGTCAGTTTATATTTGTATGGCTTGCCCTGTTAGTGTTGGTGGAAATGTTCTTTGGTTAGCCAGTTTACTGTTATCTTGTTTGGCAGTTCCTTGATTGGGGAATTATTTACTTTTTGATTGCGGTCTGATGTTAAACTTGGAGATAACCTGTGCTCATTTGTTGATTCATGGCGGGGAGAGGTTTTGTTCCCTTTTGGGCTTGTTGATTGTCTCTTTTGTATAATATGTAAACATTGTTTATGTCTATGTGTCTATTGATGGTTAATTTGTCAGAGTGCCAGGTTTCTAGAAATTCTCTACTGTTTTTTGAATTTGGCTTAGTCTAGGATGGTCACAGTTTTCAGTTGAAATGATGATTAAACTATGGTTAAGTTCAGGGGTGGGTTCTACTTACTTTTACTACCGGTTCGCAGCAGGGCCGCCTTGCGCGCGCTTGCTTCACGCACACGCACATTCTGCGCATGCGCAGAAGCATTTTGATGACATCGGGGTTGGTGGGCGGAGCCTCCCGCCGGTTTTACTAACGGTTCTATAGAACCGGTGCGAACCGGGAGCAACCCACCACTGGTTAAATTATGATATAGCCCATGAAAACTCATAGAAATATTTCCCTTGAATGAAACCATTTGATAACTAAGATTGGGGGAGAAGAGAGGCGGTGTGTGGATGTGTTTTGTTAGGATAACATTCTGTCAAATACAAGAATTAATTTATCCCTCTTTACACAATGTCCATAAGCTCTCAAAATTTAATTAGAAAATTAAAGTCATCTTTAACAATAATTAATATTATGACCTTTTTTTTATATCTTTAGATAGACCACTAGGGTAACAATAATATTGCATGGAAATGTTAGTTAAATATTACATCAAGAGCTTAACATTCTAATTAGTTGGCTTTGCTTTTTCTAATGTCCTTTATTAATGCTTTTTAGGATTAAATTTCACACTGAATTTGAGTCAAATTTTATGAGTACTTCGGTGACACTTATCCAAACTAATAGATTTTTAAATCTTGCTAATTCTGGATAAATGTCCTATTATAGGACAATTGATATAAGCTTGAACAGCTGGGAAGAAGATTCCTGAGTCTCTGTACTACTTAAAATAACATAATCCAAGAAACGGTAGGCAAATCAATGTATTTCTATTCCCAGATTATTACATTCATCCTCTTTCTACACTATGTAATTTTTTTTTTTTGGGTGGGGGGGAAGAATCCTGGATGAAAATACTTATGTGAGTATATTTATGAACACACTTTAAATATGTACTGTATTTTTCAGAGTATAAGATGCACCGGAGTATAAGACACTCCTTAGTTTTTGGGGAGGAAAATAAGAAAAAAGCTGATTGGCAGGTAGATCGGCCTCCCGGAATATCCCCAATCAGCTGTTCCCAGAGGTGAATTTTAGCAACAGGTTCCTTGATTGTGAGCTCTGTTCCTTGCTTTTTTTTTGCTTTTTTTTCTGCCTCTGAAACTTCTGAAACTTTGTTTCAGGAAAAACTGTTTTTCCTGCCTCTGAAAGCCTCCGAAACAGAGCTTCAGAAAAAAAGCCTCTGAAGCTTCGTTTCTGATGCTTTTTTCATCCTCTGAAACCTCCGTTTGAGAAGCTGGGCGGGGCTACATTCAGAGTATAAGACGCACCCAGATTTTCACCCTCTTTTTGGGGGGAAAAAGGTGCGTCTTATACTCCAAAAAATACTCCAATATATATATATATAATTATTTTTATCTTTAGGGATGAATTATAACAATATTTTTCTTAGCTGAAAACTGTCACAGAATTTAGCGAAGTGAAAAAACTAAAAAATGATACATTGTAATGAAATTCATTTTATAATCTGTAAATCATGTAAATTCACATCAGCATTCATAAAATCTGAACCAATGACCATAGGGTCCCTGTGTGTTGGGAACTAAATCACCTAAAGCTCTAATTAAAATTCCCGGACACCTGAACATTTTGGCAATTATAATTGGAGCATTATGAGTGTAAAGATTGAGGAAGGCTGGCATATACAATGATTTACTGGTACTCACTGATTTTTTTCATTGAATCAAGACAAAGGAAGACTGCAATAGTCAAAGAACCTCAGGGACATTTTTTAAAAGTCTTCCAAATTGTAGTGAGGCAGGCAGGACTTTGAGAAAGATGACATACTTTTGAAACATTTATATAACTCTGCCAAGATTACTGAGATAGACAAGTGTTATCACAACAAATTTTGAAATGCTATAACAAAGAAGAAAAATATTACTACGTGTGGTGGTCAAAAAAATGATTTGGCTGATGATACAAGAGACCAAAATTAGAGAGTATGCAAAATTTGATCTGGAGAGTGATGTTAATAGGAGCCTTGATAGTACAGTGGTCTACACACCCTGTTATTAACACAGCTGCCTGCAATTTACTGCTGGTTCGAATCTCTCCAAGGCTCAAGGTTGACTCAGCCTTCCATCCTTTCTAAGGTAGGTGAAATGAGGACCCAGTTTGTGGGGGCAATAAGCTGACTTTGTATAAATATACAAAAGTATGAAGGCTATTGCTTAACGCATTGTAAGCCGCCCTGAGTCTCCGGAGAAGTGCAGCATATAAATCAAATTAAAAAAAAAATAGTTTTAGATACTTTTACTTTGTTGTAATTTGTTGTTCATATTTAATATAATTTTTACAATAAATTGAACTGATTGTTTGATTTGGAGACGAAGATTGGAGAATATGCAACAATGGAGAAACTAACACTATATATTCATAACTCAGAAGACTAACTAAACTCAGTCAGAAATTGATTATTTATATACCTTATATATTATGCCTTATATCCCTTATATAAAATTATATATTTTATATCATTAAAGAGAGATCCAACCTAGAACTAAGGAGAACTTTTCTGACATCCTGGATTGTGGGGGCAATAAGCTGACTTTGTATAAAAAAGAACACCACTTAGGGGGGGAGGGGGCGAAAGCCCTACTAAGCAGGCATATACAAAAGTATGAAGGCTATTGCTTAACGCATTGTAAGCCGCCCTGAGTCTCCGGAGAAGGGCGGCATATAAATCGAACTAATAAATAATAAATAATTCAAACATCTCCAAAAAAACATTGCAACTTTCAAAACCAAATTGCAATGATGTCATTGTGATGTAAGAGGTAGTTGTTTGGTGTAATCTGAATTCATAATGAAGAGAAGTACATAAATCTCCCTAAAAGTAAAAGAACACGGAAATAGGTTGGGAACAGCTGCCGAAACATCTGATTTGTTATTTTTGTCCACATAATTCTGAATGTGAAGAATAAAAATTGCTCTCCTTGCCATCTGATTATAATGCCTGGTAAAATGTCATAAAACAAAAAGAAAAGCAATAAAGACAACCAACTAATCAAGAAAATATATTGAGTACACAGCTTCTGTGCCGTAGAGGATTTGAAAGTCAGCCTGTAATTTAGCCTCTTTCATAAGAGGTCTCTGTCTTGAACCCCTAACTGAGCAAACCTGCCACAATCCATATTGAAAAATATTTTGTTAGGTAAGAATTATAGGAAACATCCTTCATGTTCCAGCACTGTACAAACAAATAAATACTCATGCCTCTGGCATTTAGGAAAAAATATGCTTTGTGCTCCTCTCTTGCAGGCTTATTTAACTTTCTTGCATGTAAGAGTCTATATAAATGGAAATAAATACAAATATAGTCTACTTCCCTGTGTGCAGAGATATTGACTGAGATTCTAGGATCATGGATAGTCTCCTTCAGCTTTGTCAAGCATGAGCACCCTGTTGTAATCCGCCAGCAGCCTGCAGACCTGGCAGCGGAGTCAGACAGTGAGGAGGATGGGGAGGACAATGGGCCAATCCTGAAGACAGGGGAAGGCCCAGACGAGGATTCTGTATCGGAGGCAGAGATGGGGCCAGGACCATCTGGGAGCGATGCACGGACTCCGGAGCCTCCAGAGGCAGACAGCAGAGAGGCAGAGGAACAGGAGGACCCTGTTCCTAGTGCACACATACGAAGAGCTGTCAGAAAGCAAGAGCAGCTGAAGCAAAAAGGATGACTTGGGAGTAAGGCCAGAAGATGATTGGCCACTCCCATAAGGCTTAAAAGAGCAGCAATGAGCTGTTGGGTTCTTTGTAGAAAAGTGCTTCTTGTCAGTGTTTCTTGAACTTTGTGGGTTTTTTGCCAAGAAAAGCCCTTGGCAGGTTGCCAAAGACATCAAAGATTGGTGATAAGGCTGACAGACTGGTTATGAAGAATTTGTTTTGGATTAATCTGAGAATGAATTAATTATCATCTGTTTTAATAAAATAAGTTCAGGACTGAATTGTGTTTGGTAATCACTACTTGGGCCTCGGTTACAATACACCTCTCATTT
The DNA here is from genome assembly GCF_059756535.1 of Pantherophis guttatus. NCBI lineage: Eukaryota > Metazoa > Chordata > Lepidosauria > Squamata > Colubridae > Pantherophis > Pantherophis guttatus. The sequence goes on along the minus strand of NC_142067.1, from coordinate 109,678,436 downwards.
GCCTTCCCTTGCACATACTCCCAGAATGACTGCATGGACTCTTGATTAGATTGGATTAGAATGGGCTCTGACTAGAATTGAGTCTCTTATCTAATACAAGATCTTTGGAGGAAGTGTTCAATGCCCATCTAGAATCCTACATGCTTTAAGGACATGCTAACAGCAGTTATCAGCGCCCTAATTTTCTGGTTAAAGATTTGGATACAAGATGCCTCACAATTACAGGGTTTGGGAAAAATTTGCTTCTTGTCCTGGGTTTAGTGAAGTGGAACAGCTTGTTTCAGAAGTTGTGGGTGCTCCATCTGGAGGCTTTTAAGAAGAGACTGGACAGCCACTTGTCTGAAATAATATAGGGTCTCCTGCTTGAGCAGGGGGTTAGAATATAAGACCTCTGAAGCAGTGGTGAAATCCATTTTTTTTTACTACCGGTTCTGTGGGCGTGGCTTGGTGGGCATGGTGTGGCTTGGTAGGCGTGGCTTGGTGGGCGTGGCAGGGGAAGGATACTGCAAAATCTCCATTCCCACCCCACTCTGGGGCCAGCCAGAGGTGGTATTTTCCGGTTCTCCGAACTGCTCAAAATTTCCGCTACTGGTTCTCCAGAACCTGTCAGAATCTGCTGGATTTCACCCCTGCTCTGAGATCCCTTCCAACTTTGTTATTGTGTTATTTATGGACACAAATGCATAGCTACTGTTTTAACTCTCTTAAGAAGCCTGTTTCACATAGCTGCTTAACAAGAGGACTCTCACCCTGAACTACTAATCTGTAACAGTTTTGTTCAAGCTATCTATGATTTAATAAAATTGAGGAACATTTTTTCCAAGCCAATATTAGACTCTCTTTTTTTCCCAACCAGACTGCATCTGCTAACATTTGGACCTGCCCAATTATCTAATCTTCGAGAATAATTATTATACTGATTAAATAAATGACATGAAGAGCCTGTTTCCAATGGAAATAAGAATCAAGTGTTATAGGAACTATGCTATCTATTTTGATTTATTCATGGGAAGGGAAAATTTCTTGCAACTGATCATTTTTAAAATAAATGCAGAAGTTCCCAACTTATCAGCTTCTTCATGTGAGGGCTGTATATTATCAGAAAAAAAATATCTGGTTTAAAGGTTAAAATAATTTAGTCCTACTCAATTTAGCCAATTGAGTAATGGGATTTAAGTGCCACTAATCTCTGATTTCGTTTATTTCCAATTTGTGTCTTGTACCATATTAGTGCATGGATAATACTAAACCCTAATGTTGTTTATTTGTTTGGTTCATGGATAATGCTAATTGGTTCCTAATGAAGTTTGTTTTTGGTTTAGAATTCAAGAAAGATGTCATGATTAATGTGAATTAAGGGGGCTTGTGGGGGATTATAAACCCTGACATCTTTTGGCAGGTTTGTCATTTCTGAAGTCAAAACCTTGTCTTCTTCCTGTGATGTTATAAATCTGTCTTTCTGTTCTGCCTATTTCTTCTGGATATTAGCATTAGCTATGTGCAAAACATATCAGAATTGGTTAAACAAGCCATAGATTTTGTTCATCTGCAGCTATGATCTGAAACATTTAAGAAACTATGGTTAAAAGAATTCTGAGCATTATGAGTAAGTGCAGCCTGAATGTCACTGAGGTTTTTTTCCCCCTTTGGTATGTGTGTGTATGTAAATTTTCCTTCAATCTAGATAAGCTCTCGTTGTGTAATTTTGCAACTTTGATAGATGTTTCAACATTAAAATTTGAGTAAGACAACTGTCAGAGCTTGAGGCATTATGATGACATGTATAAGTGTCCCTACTTCAGTCTCCAAGCTCATTAATGCTTTCTAACAAGATAATTATTTTTAAGCCACCAGGAATAACATTTATGCATTTGTGAGAATTGTTTTGCATATAAACCTCTGAGCTTTGCGGAGATTGAATATGTTTGTGTGTATCTTGTGAATATATGAAGGAGGAGTGTCATAAAGGATGCATCTAGGTTTATCTTCATAGGAAAAGCTTTTATTGGATATGCCTGGAAGCCATGGCAACCCCAGGAATCTTTTTAATTGTTTTTAATGAGTGCTGTGGATCAGTGACGTTTGGCTTCGTGAAAGCCCCTGAGTCTTCACAAATCATCTTCATCTTTTCCTCATTTGGATTGAGAGATTTGGATTGAGGAAAGCAAGCTCTCTACAGGTATATAGATATAGATAAATTCACTCAGAGGGAAAACTAAAATGCCACAACAATTGAAGTACTATTGACTTTCAGGTAAACATGGAAACTTTAAAGCAGCAACCTTTGAAGTCTTAAACAATTTATTGTTTGTTGACTCACCAGCTAGCAGTGGAAGAAGATTATAGAGGAAAAGACAAGGATTGTTATGTTTGACTGTTAGAAATACCTAATTTAGAAAGGCCATAGTCTCTCCAGAAGGCTGAAGCAGAGGTGACTGGAAATATCCCCATAAACCTTTTCCTTTATGGCCATGGTAAAACAATGTTGACATATATCGTGCTGATTGGAAACACTCCTCTGTTGCCTGAAGAAAATTTAACCAGCACTGTATGCCTTATGCCTTTACTGAAATGTGTCTTTTACTAAGCTGTATAAACCTTTGCTTAGAAAAACACATTGACTGAGCAATGGAGGCCACCTGCAGGTTTTCTCCAAGTAACATTGCTTCTCTTTTCTCCTCACTTAATTGACAGGTGGAAGAATACTGAAACATGGGCAAAGGAAGAATATAGAATAATATTTTTCAAAAAAAATACCTGGAGACACTACTGACCTGATGCAATACAAGGTTATAGGTATTTATGTTGATGCTGTGTGTGTTTGTGGTTTGTTTGTTTGTTTGTTTTAAAATCCTCACCAACCTACCTCCTCTTTAAACATTCAACATAGTAGATTAGTATTCTTGCTGCATGACAACAAGGGCAAAGACTGAAATTAATAGGATTTTTCTAAATGTTACTTGCATTTATTATCTTCACCTTTACCTCATGTATTTTTCCCTCAGTACCATTTTTAACAGTTCTGCAAGATAGATAACTACTATCTGTTTCAGGAACCATAGCAATCTATCTTCTGCAAAAGACCTAGGAAAGTACCCCACAGTTTTTTTTAATATTCTACAGATGACTGTAAGACTAACATGACTGCTTTTCTGGAAAGTGTCTGTACAGTTCTCCCTTCCCCTTTTCATTATATATTCTTAAAGCTTCATTTAAATATTAAATCAAATTTTCAGAAAGTTTGATGAGAATATGCTTTAATTCAGGGGTGAAATGCTCTTGGTTCAGACCGGTAGCGATGGAGGCAGGTGGTTCGGAGAACTGGTAGCAAAAATCCCTTTCCCCCACCCCCCATGCCCAGCTGAGCTGCGCGATCATCAGAGGCTTTTTATTTTTATTTTTAAAAGCATTTTTTCTACAACCTCTTTGCCGAAGAGGTTGTAGAAAAAATGGTTTTAAAAGAAAAAAAAAAGTTGCCCACGCCCACCCAGTCAAATTACTCCCCCACCAAACCACACCCACAGAACTGGTAGTAACAAATTTTAGATTGCGTTAACTCTTTATTTTTAAGAACAATTTAGATATAGGGATGCCTTATTAAATCACCTTGGATACTCCCTGAAAACATCATTCCAGAAACTGTTACAAGATAAAAGCAAATAAAACATATTTCCAAATTGAATTCAAGCTTTTAACAATGTTGAATGTTTAAAATTCTGGCTTATTTGGACCTTGCCTCAAAATTATGTATCCAGAATCAATTTAATACAGTTGGATACATCAATTGCATTCTGGAATTTTTGATGAATGAATAAACTTGAATAAACTTTGTGTTGGTCTAATCATCTCCATTAGTATTAAGGCATCATCATGACAGAGATTGCCTAAACAGACAATACTGGCCATCAAAATCTCTCTGGACAAAGGACAGAGAGTGATATAACCCACTTATGTTTATAAAATGATAGCAATAGCATTAGCACTTAGTCTTATATACCACTTGATTGTGTGTTAGAGCCCTCTCTAAGCAGTTTACAGAGTCAGCATATTGCCCCCAACAGGATGGATGGAAGGCTGAGTCAACCATGAGCCAGTCAGGATTGAACTCCTGGCTGTGGGAAAAGTTAGCTTGCAATACTGCACTGTGCCACCAAGCAAAGGTGGGTTTCAGCAGGTTCTGACCAGTTCTGGAGAACCGGTAGTGGAAATTTTGAGTAGTTCAGAGAACCGGTAGTAAAAATTGTGACTGGCCCCGCCCCCATCTATTCTTGGCCTCCCAAGTCCCAGCTGATCGGGAAGAAATGGGGATTTTGCAGCAACTTTCCCTTGGATTGGGGTGGGAATGGAGATTTTACAATATCCTTCCCCTGCCAGGCCCACCAAACCACACCCACAGAACCAGTAGTAAAAAATTTTGAAACCCACCACTGCCACCAAAGTCTATATCACTGGAGAAACTGTCTAGAATGCATAAAAAATATATCAAATTGATGCTGGAAATGTGAACAAGAGGGTACATTTCATCATGCAAAAAATATACAATTGATACCAGGGGCTTTTCCTTTGGGGGTGATTGATAAAGTGTTGGAGAAAGTCATGGTACTCTATTTTTATACATGAAAACTTCTCAAAGATGGAAAGATTTGACATTATCTACAATGGAGGAATAGACAGTGAAGATGGGATTTGTGGAGATGACCGTATTGAGACTTTAGTTAAGGAAAACTAACATATCTAAGTTTACTGCTGACTGGAAAACCCTGACAGATTTTTTTGTTTGAAATTAAAAAAAAAAAGAACTTTTAATAAATGCTTTTAATCCGGGATTTAATCAGGGATGTCAAATTCAATTTCATTGATGGCCGCATGAGGGTTGTGTTTGACCTCAGGCTGGAGGGGATGTGGTCAGGGTGGGCGTGGCCAGCTTGATGTCACTCATTGAGACTCTGTTTTCGGCTGAAATGGACTCCTGCAGCCCTCTGCCAGCTAAACTGGAGCTTGGGGAGCACATGTGCAGCCCTCCCGAGCTCCGTTGGCACCATGGGCCAGTCCTTCACTGTTTCCAGGGTGGGCCAGGGGTCCAGATCTAAGCACCCCATGGGCCGAATCTGGACTCCGGCCTTGAGTTTGGCACCCCTGCTTTTAATGATTTTAATGATTAGAAAAAATTGATTACAGAAAAAGTGAAAGTCATGCTGTAACCATAGAATAAGTAGTAAGTTTCTATGCATACTTACAACTGCCGTAAAGAAAATTGAAAGCTTTATATTTTCTTTTTTTCCCACAGAAGCTTTATCTTTATCTTTATCTTTTTTTATCTTTATCTTTTTTTTTCTTTAACTATTACATTCTGATGTTTATCTTTATTAAAATCTTAATTGAGTCATATAAAAAAAGAATTAATACTGGTTTAAGAAATGTGCAAAATTCTTTCTTCCTGTAGTTCTTAGCACTTGGGTGAAAATAGGTTCTCTTCAAAAGGGGCATTGTAGCGGTTTAGAGGGAAGTGTTGTGTTGAAGGACCTGCATGAAGACAGAAACAAGAAAGAAATTCAGATGCATGTTTCCAAGTATGCACATTTTCCAAAAATGTAGAAATCTATGAGAGGAACCAGAAGGAGATGAAGCTTTTCTTCTTGTTCTTCAAAGAGGCACTTTGCTGAAGCTTTCAAGGAAGTGCCTCCTTCAAGGCAGAAACAAGAAAGAAAGAATTTTAGCTCCATGCTTCTAAAAGATATGAATTTTCAAAAAAAAAAAAAAAAATGTAGAGAGGCATGAAAAGGAGATAAAGTGTTCCTAGTTCTAAAAGTCACATTATAATGAAATTCAACTCCAGTGTTTTCTATTTAACAATAGTACTCTCCTCATATTTGACAACTTCTGTTTAAATCGGGATGCCTGATCTAAATCATTATTTGCCAAGCTTACACTTCTCCATCTTTTTCTGACCCCTAAAAATTGATGTCATCCCATTAGATATTGATGGCATAATTTCTCACTACTTTTTGGCGGAAAAATCAATAAAGCCAGAGTGTCAAGACTTCATTGACTTTTAAAAATAAGGTAAGATGTGATGAAGGAGGAAAGGCATGAAACATCTTCACCTGTCTTCTCCTAGTGATGTTATTATCTTTTTCTCTTTTAGCTTCAACTGCTGAAAATTAATAAAAAGGCCCCATTTGCATAAAAGTTCCAGCTCCTTATCAGGTTGAAGGGGTCATTGAGGAAATAAATCTAAATGAGTAGAGCTGGAAAGATCATGGCTGCAATAACTGGGATTATGACAGACGAGAGCTGAAAATGATACAAGATGGTTTACCCAAAGTCACTTATTTTAATGAGAATAATCATTGGGAAAAAAAGTGGCTTACTTCCAAACACAGGTAGTCCTCAGTTTATGACCACAATTGAACTCAATGTTTTTGCTAAGTGAGACAATTGTTAAGTGAGTTTTGCCCCATTTTATGACCTTTTTTGCCACCGTTGTTAAGTGAATCACTGCAGTTGTTAAATTGGTAACATGGTTGTTAACTGAATCTGGCTTCCCCATTGACTTCGCTTGTCAGAAGGTCACAAAAGGTGATCATATAACTCCAGGACACAGCAACCATCATAAATATGAGTCAGATGCCAAAAGTCTGAATTTTGATCGTGCGACCATGAGGATGCTGCAATGGTCATGTGAAAAATGGTCATAAGTCACCTTTTTCAGTGTTGTTGTAACTTTGGTCACTAAATAAACTGTTGTAAATCTAGGACTACTGTAGGAACATCTAAGTCCTTCCTCCACTGCCGAGTTGAAGACCTTTCCAGCTGTCCTTGACTTGGCATAAAACTGTAGCAGGAAATAATTTGTTCTCATCACCAATCCCTATCCCGCTTCGTTTTGTTCGTAGTTGAGGCAACTACCCAGTTTACTCCACCATCATCCCATACACACACACACACACATACACATGCCCATAATGAGTGACAAAGCTTAGCCTGAAGTTGCCCTTGGTCAATATTGGAAGAAGGCAGAAAACTCTACTTTAATAATGCAGTGCAATAAAGACAATTTAAGCCTGTCTCACTCAGGGGTTGGGAATGAGATGAAAGCAACGTCATGGGAATACGGCAAAGCAAAGCTATTGCCAGGGCCTGTTTGAAGCATGGTTAGTTGCAAGAGTGAAATGAGCCATGGTGACTTCAAGCAATGCTCAGGCCTCTCTGTGGGTTTGGAATATAAAGAAAAACTGTGCTAGAAATTGTTTACTGACTGGTGCAAATATATTTCTCTTTCCCCTTCATATCCTGTCCAGAGGTATTCTCCTTTTAAATGCACTTCAGTTTTACAGAACTTGCTATCCTCAATGGAGTCTTTTCTTTTCTTTTTTTTTTCATTTTCAAAGTAAGATTCTTGACCATTCTGTATAACACCCTGCGCTACCCTTTTCTTTATATTTCTTTTTCAGCTTCTTTTTTAAAAGAAAGGAAACCCCACTGACAAAGAACTGTGGGACCCTTGTGATGAGAAATGAAATAACATACATCTAGTTTATCTCCAGCCACTGATAAAAATGAATAAGTAAACAGTATACATAACATTCTATTCCTACATCTCTTTATCTCTTAAGTTTCACTGTGTAATATTAAGACAGAAAAAAAAATCTGTTCTTATATATTGCACCCCCTTAAAATGTTGAATGGAAATGATGATCAGAAAAACAGTTTAACAAAGCAATATATTAAGGAACTCAGAGGCAAGCCCCACTGAATTCAATAAAATTTGACCCCAACACAAAAGTATACGATGTGAAGCCCTTCAAATCCTTAGTTACTGAATTCTAATTGTGTTAGGATATTAAAAAAGAAAATGAAACACTTAGTTATATGTGGAATGGTCATATTAATTGTGTTTAATTACTTACATTTCAATTTAATTAAGCAAAAATTGAAATTAAATTACATCCAATTACTTTCACCTACTCATCTCTTTGTTCTAGCCCACCTACTTATTGGAACACGGTGCTTAGTCTGCTGGTTGACTAAGTATGTTCAGTCTGTTGAAATACCCTCTGCAGAGTAGGCCCTCTGCAAAATTCGATACCAAATTGTACCAGAAGGAAATAATGTAAAAATGGAGATTATTCATACTCATTCTTTAATATTAATTAGATATCACTCTAGATCAGGGATGTCAAACTCAAGGCCCACAGGCCGGATGCGGCCCGTAGGGTGCTTAGATCTGGGCTGTGGGGCTACCTTGGAAACAGTGAAGGACTGGCCCGCAGTGCATCTGCCAGCAAAAACATAGCTTGAGAGGCTCTTGAGCTACGTTTTTCCTGGCAGAGGGTGGCAGGAGGCTGTCTCAGCTGAAAACAGAGCTTGTGAGAACCACGCGCAGCTCCCCCAGGCTCCGTTTTTGCTGGCAGATGATTTCAGAAGGCCGTCCCAGCCACAAACAGAGCTTGTGATGGCTGTGCGCAGCCCCCTTGAGCTCCGTTTTCACTGGCAGAGGGTTGCAGGAGGCCAGTGCATCCAAAACAGAGCCCATTTTTGCTGGCAGAATGCTCAGGCCACACAAATGATGTTAAGCTGCCCCCCCCAAAGATCAAACACAACCCTGATATGGCCTTCAACGAAATAGAGTTTGACACCCCTGATCTAGATTAAGCCAAATTTAGTTTTCAGCTTTATCCCATTCACTTTTTGATGCTCACCACTCTCAGCTAAAGCTCACTTTTGCTCAGTCCAAATGTCCAGATTGGTCTAAGATTGTGGGCAAGCAGAAACCCAGGGTCAGTTTTACAAGCAAGGGTTTTTTTTCCCGGCTGAAGAAACTTTTGATTTCTGTATGTTTCTCAGGGTGCTTCAGATTTTTTTATTTTTTTTTTTGGCGTGATACGAGCCTGCCTTATAATTGCATGTAGTTGAAGATGAGGTTTTCTATTACCAGTCTCCTTGACATCTGCAGCCTCTGTATCTATCTGATCTGAAAAAGCATCATAGAAAGTGATCCTTTTTGATGTCTTCCTCTGGGGATTATTTGAAGTATGGCAAAGACATTTGTTTTCCATTAAACTGAATGTGAATGTGGGAAGCTTTTATAGCACAGGATTGCCTGTAGTACCCACAGAGGTTTGTCACCATTGCTCCTTTGCACTATTCCCAAATGTTTGTTTGTTTGTTTTTAATTTATTCCTCCATGATTTCAGGAGAAGGTATCCTGCTTGTAATATCAGTAGCTCTATTTCACTAAGATGTTCAAAACATGGCACACAAAACACCCATTGTGTGCTTGGAATAACTAGGGGAGGGTGGAAGTGTTCTGTGTCTAAAGCAAAACATATGTTGGTTATCGATATAAAGAACGGTTGCTGGAACTGGGTATGTCTAGTCTGAAGAAAAGAAGGATTAGGGAGGGGAGACATGATAGCAGTGTTCCAATATCTCAGGGGCTGCCACAAAGAAGAAGGAGTCAAACTATTCTCCAAAGCACCTGAGGGTAGGACAAGAAGCAATGAGTGGAAAGTAATCAAGGAGAGAAGCAACTTAGAACTAAGGAGAAATTTCCTGACTGTTAAAACAATTAATCAATGGAACAACTTGCCTCCAGAGGTTGTGAATGCTCCAACACTGGAAGGTTTTTAAGAAGATGTTGGATAACCATTTGTCTGAAGTGGTGTAGGGTTTCCTGCCTAGGCAGAGGGTTGGACTAGAAGACCTCCAAGGTCCCTTCCAACTCTGTTATTCTATTCTATTCTATTCTATTCTATTCTATTCTATTCTATTCTATTCTATTCTATTCTATTCTATTCTATTCTAGTGTAAATAACGAACATAAGCAATGTATTTTGTTTGGAAATGGTCTGAAATGGGATTTTGTTTGAGGGAGGGGGAATAGCAGGAAAGGTATAGACTAGAAGCTCAGATAGGGAGACACAGTCCATTCTTTGGACTTTTACTCTGGGATTTCGAAACCTTTTTTTAAATTTAATTTTATTTTTTAATTTGATTTATATGCCGCCCATCTCCAGAGACTCAGGGCGGCTTCCAATGCGTTAAGCAATAGCCTTCATACTTTTGTATATTTATACAAAGTCAGTTTATTGCCCCCGCAAACTGGGTCCTCAATTTACCTACCTTAGAAAGGATGGAAGGCTGAGTCAACCTTGAGCCTGGTGAGATTCAAACTTACAGTAATTGCAGACAGCTGGTGTTAATCACAATGCTATCAGTCTGCTGAGCCACCAGGCCCTTACAATAAACATTTCCCAGGTTTTATTTCTGCTGAACTGGAACTAATTCAAAACAGTTTAGCAGAACATCTGCAACCCGATGACCCATTCTGAGTTCAAAATAACATTTTTCATTTGCCCCCTCATGCACATAGGCAACATAAAAGTCATTTTTAAAATCAATGCAAAGGCAAAAGACCATAGGCTATCCTAGGCGAATGACTGTGGGGTCAGGGACACAGCAAATTTTTTTGATTGAACAACAAGGTGATCATAGAGCTGGGCCATAAGAGGCCAAAGGGCAAAAGATAGGTACCCGTGTTTCCCCAAAAATAAGACCAGGTCTTATTTTCTTTTGGACATCAAAGTAAGCACCAGGGCTTATTTTGTGGAGGGGATTTGTCTTTTTTTTTTTTCCTGTATAAGGGAGGCCCACTTCTTCTGCTTGTTCACGGCGGGGCAGAAGAGTGCACGGCACACCAGTGCCACCACCATGAGGTGGGGGTGGTAGAGTTGCTCCAGGGGTGGGTTCTAAATTTTTTTACTACTGGTTGTGTGGGCATAGCTTATTTTGTGGGTGTGGTCTGATGGTCATGTGACAAACAATTATTTAGGATTTTGCAGAGGTATTGGTCTACCAGGCTTTTAACTGCTTGCAGAGCCGTACCGGTCTACCCATTTGTTTTTGGAGCACACCGGTCTACCCATTTGTTTTTCGAATGCACTGCTCTACCACCACACTGCCTTTTACCACTGATCAGCTGTAGGGCGGCCCTTTGAAGTGCCGCGACAAGAGTTTAAACAGTTTTTTGCTGCTCTGCCACCACCGAGAGCATCCGAAACCACTTTCAGGCAGCTTGGCCTCAATTGCCAATCTACCACCACTGAGTGGTTTACAAGGAGCGGATCGGTTCTAGCCAATCAGTTGGGAGGCTTCTTGGTTTCTCAATTTAAAGCTAAGGTGTCTTGGTTTTTTTTTTCCTCTTCTTTGTCAAGTGAGCCCTGATTTTTTCCTTCTAGCCAATCAGCTGGGACTCGGGAGGCAGCAAATAGATTGGGGGCAGGGCCAGGCAGAGGTGGTATTTACCAGTTCTCCGAAGTACTCAAAATTTCCACTACCAGTTCGCAAGAACTGGGGAGAACCGGTAGCAACCCACCACTGAGTTGCCCCACATGCCCTGCACCAGCTTACCTCAGGATCCCCACAGCCAGGCCATCCACACCCCAACACCTGCCTTGCCTCTCAGCCACAGCATCAACACACCATTCAACCTCCTGCTATGAGCAAGCAGAAGAAGTGGGCCAGCAGCCATGTGGGCTCCTGTTGCACATATCTGTCAGTGCTGCCGCCACAAGGCAGGTATCTGAGCGTTGATGGCCTGGCTGTGGGGGCCTGAGGTAAGTCAGTGGAGGGCATGTGGGGCAGCTCTACCAGCTCTCTGCCTCACCTTGTGGCCCTGGCATCACGAGCAACCAGACGGAATGAGCAGATCGCCAGCTGCACAGGCTCTTAAGTAGGGCTAATTTTGAGGTTAGGACTTACATTAGGTGCACACATAAAAACATGTTAAGAGTTTATTTTGTGGGAAACAGGAAAGTGGAAGTGTGCATGAGGGACTTCAGCACAAAAGAAATGTGGAAGCCATCTTCTTTACTGAATTGATCCTGATGGATAATAAAAATTAACATTAGAATGATAAATAGGAATGAAAACACAAGATCCTTATCAGTAAACAATCAAACAGATGTGGATTATTTGAACTGGACTAATGTACCATACAAAGTTACTACTTTCAAACTCTTATATCTATCCGTCTGGCTCAAGGATAATGCAAATTAAAAGACATTGTTGTTATGCTAGAGATTGTATCCAAGAATTAACTCATCAAAGGACAGAAAGAAACACCGCTTCAGCTTAACAGGTGAGCCTTTAATAAAAGGCTATTTCTAGGAATAAAACACCCTTTGATGTGCTAAAAGGGGTAAGAGGGAGAAAATGACACCATATGGTGGAAACGGAAAATTGTAAAAGAACTCAAATGATGCAGCATCTTTACCATATGTACTTCACTGAAGCTATTATGTTAACATAAGAAAGAAGTAAATGCTTGGAATATATGTACGGTACCTTCTCTTCACATTTTCATAGTGATTGTATTTACAGGTCCTGATAAATCTTATGGATAATTAGAATAAATCATTTGCTTCACCCCACATATTTTGTTTGTTTTTTAAAGATTGTTTTATCCCACATTTATTATTTTTTATAAATAATTCAAGATGGCAAACATTCCTAACCCTCCTTTCTCCTCCTATTTTCCTCAGAACAACCAATCTGTATAGATTCTCAATCATCCAGGTCACAGTTTATTTATTTATTTATTCAGATTTCTATACCGTCCTTCTCCTTTCGGACTCAGGGCGGTGAACAGCCAAAGTAAAACATTTGTACTCAAAAGTTGTCTCAAAGGTGCTTTTTTTCTTTCTTCTTCAAAAGGCGATTGGACTGTTTTATTCCTTGAGAAAGTAGAAGAAATTGTTTTGCTTTTCATCCCAGAAGCTTCATCAGTTCTGATGGCAGTTGGGGGTGGGGGTGGAAGGCGTTATGAGGTGAGTTGAGCTGAGACAGAATGACTAATGCAAAGTCACTCAGCTGGCTTTCATGCATAAGGTGGGACTAGAACTCTCGGTCTCCTAGTTTTTACCCTGGTATCTTAGCCACTAGACCAAATTGGCTTTTAAAATTATAATAATAATATATACTCTGCTAAACAAATAATTCCCTCAACACTGTCAAACTATTTACTAAGTCTGCACTACTATTAATCTTATCGTTCCTATTACCCATCTCCTCCCACTTATGACTGTATGACTGTAACCTTGTTGCTGGTATCCTTACGATTTATATTGACTGTTTCCTAATATGATTTGATTGCTTATTTGTACCCTATGACTATCATTAAGTGTTGTACCTTATGATTCTTAATGAACATATCTTTTCTTTTATGTACACTGAGAGCATATGCACCAAGACAAATTCCTTGTGTGTCCAATCACACTTGGCCAATAAAGAATTCTATTCTATTCTATTCTATTCTGTTCTGTTCTGTTCTGTTCTGTTCTGTTCCGTTCCGTTCCATTCCGTTCCGTTCCGTTCCGTTCCGTTCCATTCCATTCCATCCCATCCCATCCCATTCCCATTCCCATTCCCATTCCCATTCCTATTCCATTCAAAATGATTCCATCATCACTAACATGATCATCTTATCACATCAAGTTGGGGAAAAATGGGTTCTATTCCACGGGTACAAACTCACAGCATCACGTTGCCATCACGTGACATTTCACAACATTTTTCCTATTCATGGAGCTGGGGTGGGCATGGCCTGCGCATGACGTATCCGACCCATGGGCTGCCAGTTTGACACCCCTGTCTCTCACTGATGCTTTGTTGGTGTTTGTTAATCCAAATAATTAAGTTAATCAGCTGCTGATGGATGTAACTAGGGAAGTTCGGCTACCCAAACATCTAATGGAAGTCTCAGATAACTATGGCTGTATACATCCTTACTTCATTAAGGAATTATTTTCTATTTTTCCCTATGCATTGAAACATATACTAAACATAATCTGAATGTACACAACATACAGTAGTGGCCAAAATTGTGGAAACCTTTTGGGAAAAGTGTATTTTTGAGATTTGATGGCTAATAACACCACTTTTTTTTTTTTTTGAGTTTCAAGATAATCATATTCCACTGCTGGAATGGCCTGGGAATAGCCCAGACCTTAACCCAACTGAAAATCTATAGAGCTGACTAAAGAAACTTGTTAGTCAGAAGCGACCCAGCAATAAAACCTAGTTAATAGAAGCAATCATTCAATCTTCGTTTCACATTATAACAGCTGCAGAACTACAAGACTTGGTTCACTCCATGGGAAGACATTGTAAGGCTGTAATTCATGCTAAAGGTTACCAACTAAGTATTAACTGACATGGTGATAATTTTTGTATATCTCATTTTTTCTATGGTGATAATTTTTGTATACCTTGTTTTTTCTACGTGTTTCACTTTTCTTCTTTATACTGTAACTGCTATTCTAATAGCAAATCCTTCATAAAAGTTATTGCATTACATCCTTGATTAAATTATCTTTCCATTGACATATAATTTTATGATACTACTCCAAAAAAAAAAAAGTGGTGTTATTAGCTAGTTTTCCTAAAAGATTTCCACAATTTTGGTCACTACTGTACTGCACTGGCTTCCGGTGGCCTTCCGAGTGCGCTTCAAGGTGTTGGTTCTTACCTTTAAAGTGCTCCATGGCTTAGGACCTGAGTACTTACGAGACCACCTGCTGCAACTGATAATCTCCCACCAACCAATATGCTCTCACAGAATAGGCCTACTCATAGTACCATCATTAAAAGAATGTCATCTAGTAGTTCCAAGGGAGAGAGCCTTCTCTGTGGGGGCACCTACTCTTTGAAACAAAATACCCCCTGGAATACGAATAATCCCAGATCTTCGCACTTTCCGACATGCCCTGAAGACCTTTCTGTTTCAACAAGCAGGGCTAGCATAAACATCTAAATTCTATGCCAAGGTCTTAGCAGATACACTAAGTTGACTCAATTTATTATTTACTGTTTATATATATATAAAAAAATTATATGTATATGAAATCTTATTCTGTTCACCACCCTGAGTCCTTCAGGAGAAGGGCGGTATAGAAATTCAATAAATAAATAAATACAGTAAGATAGCATAGGTGAGTACACCTGCTAAATTGTTACTAGCTGATTAAATACAATATATTGTGAGAAAACAGCCAGTGCAAGGAAGACAAACCCAAGCACATTCAACATAGTCTGGATCCTAACCCAGGATTATTACAAATGATCAATCTAATCAACAGAGAAGCTAATTAACTGTCCCAATATTTTTGTTTTCAAAAAATGTGCTCATTTAAAATGGCTATCACTTGAGTTGTTTTCTTTCCAACTTAAAACAAGTGAAAACCTCTCTTTGATTAAGCTTCATGCATTAATAATTCAGGAGAAAACTGGATTTGGCTGATTGTTGAATTAGTTATTTCCAGTTTAGAAGAACCTATTTCCCATTTTGCTAACATGCATGGAAATGTCATGCAGAGAAATGCTCTGTGCATGATGATTTGGGCATCCATCTCTCTGTAGCAGGGCTGTCAAACTTGCAGGCCATGGGCCGGATGCGTCACGCGCCGGCCACGCCCATGCCCAGTTTAGCGAAGGTGGGGGAAGTCCTAATATGTCACATGATGCTGCCATGACAACACGAGTTTGACACCCCTGCTTTATAGGTAAGAAGGAGAATTTATGTCTACCTATGTACAAAGGATGAGCTACAGGGATCCATTTCTCCCATTTTACAACAGTTCCACTTATTTGGAATAATATAGGGATATGATGGCACGTGGAGCCATATCTGTGGGCATACAAGTGTTGCCGTAGCTCAGCTCCAGCACGCATTGGCCAGCTGATTTTCAGGCCTTCCGGACCCACCGGAAGTCGGGAAACGGGCCGTTTCCAGCCTCCAGAGGGCCTCGGGAGGGGTGGGAGAGTTTTCACCCTCCCCAGGCTCCAAGAAAGCCTCTGGAGCCTGGGGAGGGCAAAAAATGGGCTTGCTGGGCCTACCGGTAACCTTTTTGCCATCGCGTGCCAAAAGCGGGGGGAATGCGGGCGGTCACATGCGCATGCGCAAGGGGGTAGGGTGGGAGTGCATTGAATTATGGGTGTTGGCATGTGTGTGCACAACCCCCCCATGCTTCCCTGCTTTTGGCACGCGACAGCAGAAAGGTTAGCCATCACTTGAATAGAGTCTCCTGCTTGTGCAGAGGGTTGGTCTAGAAGACCTCCAAGTTCCCTCCCAACTCTGTTGTTCTGTTCTGTTCTGTTCCTACTGAAAAGTAAGACTCAATAAATTCAATGGAACTTAAAACCAAGTAAGTATGTATGAGATTTCAGCCTTTCATTCCTAACACTCAGCCTAATCTTCAGCCAATAACCCCATATATAGTTTTCAGCTCACATCAGCAACATTATTCAGTGTAACTTTCAATTATTCTTAGTGACATTTTCAGCTGATCTTAATGCCATCTTTGGGTTCTCAGGCACAGTGGGAGTCTTTCTCTCCCTCCCTCTTCACTGTCATTGTGACATAATCTCAATTATATGGGCCAATCTTTAAAGGCAAATTGAGAGAATTATTTGTCAGGGCCAAAAAAATTGCTCAGGCATTATATAATGCCAATTTTGGTGTTTCAGTTTGTCCTTAACTTCTCCTTCTTTTAAGAAAAAAGAAGAAAAGAGAAAAGTCTTTGCTTTTTTCTTCTTCTTCTTCTTTATCATCCTATTTATTTTTTTCCCCCTCAGTCTTATAGTCTTTAAAATCTTTACTGCTGGATATTTGTGTGTCTGGAAATAAGGAAAGGGAATTTTGATCTATTTTACCAGTTTGTTTTTGAGTTGTTAAAGATTGGCTTCATTTTAGAAAAGAGGGCAAGTATGTGGCTCAATGGCTAAAAGGCTGAGCTTGTCGATTGAAAGGTTGGCAGTTCAGCGGTTCGAATCCCTAGTGTCACGTAACGGGGTGAGCTCCCATTCTTGTCCCATCTTCTGCCAACCTAGCAGTTCAAAAGCACGTAAAAAATGCAAGTAGAAAAATAGGGACCACCTTTGGTGGGGAGGTAACAACGTTCCATGCACCTTTGGCATTTAGTCATGCCGGCCACATGACCGCAAAGATGTTTTCAGACAGCACTAGCTCTTCAGATTTGAAACGGAGATGAGTATGGCCCCCTAGAGTCAGGAACGACTAGCACATATGTGCGAGGGGAACTTTTACCTTTACTTTATGTTGGTGAACCCAGGTTTTGGGCCACAGGAAGAAGATTGATAACAATGACTAGTCTTGATTCTGAAAAAGAAAGAGGTTTGCAAAACTCCTAAATACTGTATCAATGCTGGATTTCATAAGATTTGAAGCTGGGGAGAGATACTTCAACAATCTCATTATGGCATTTATAAAAAAGAATGGAGCCTCAAGAGAAAACAATTATTTTGTATTTCCAATGAAAGAATTTGAATAATCTCATATATCTTTCAGCCTGTCCCATAGATGAATTCCTGCTGGTAGCTTTCTCTGCAGAGATAAAAGCCTAAAAGTATGATCAATATATATTTTTGTAGGGGTGGATGAGAGGAACAAATGAAAGCATAAAACACTGGCCATGAGAGAAGTATTTTGCATCCCCCTTTGTATTAGCTTTTCATTGAATGGTACTACACAGATTTATTAAAAGTATTACTTGAAAGCTTCAATTTCATTTTCAGACAAAAGAGGTATTTTATATAACCATCTCACTAAATGTCTGACATTGTTTCTTTTTATCACTTTGATGTTTGGCTAAGCTGTGTAGATGTAAAGATCTGATTTCATCAGTTTTATGTTTTTATTCTGAATAAGGAAAAGTCAGTAACGAAAAAAAAATTATTAGATTGGGAAATCTGATTGTGAACACTTTGGAAATGGTAACAAACTTACTTTGCGAGTCCAGAGGCTAATACAAATTATCAGCCCCTACCAAACACATTGGATTTATATGATTTATTTAATCTCAATTCATGCTATATTAAACAGGAAAAACACCCTGTGCCTGTAACAGGTCACATACTTATCACATGATGGAAGCTGCAGTTCACTGATGATTCATTTATCTTTTTAAATCTGCCTCCCAATCCTTTATCCCAGGACAGAGAAGGAACATATGGAAGTTACCTTTACTGGTCCCTAAGGACAGTTGTTCTTTCACATTCATGGTGGCGAATTTATGGCATGTGTGCCAGAGGTGGCACACAGCGCCCTCTCTGTGGGCATGTGAGCCATTGCCCCAGTTCAGCTCATATGCACATGTGTGCATGCCTCCAACTGGCCAGCTGGTCTTCGGGTCTCTGCCATGCATGCACAGGGGACGGGGGGCATGCAGGGCATGCGTGCATGCATGGGTGTGTGTGTGCAAGGGCCACGCATGCATGCAGGGGGTGGGGTGCATGCGTGGGGCTGCATACACATGGGTGGGGGCAGAGTGCATGCACGGGAGCCCCGCATGCATTGCATTTTGGGGGTTTGGGCACGCACTCATGCATGCAAGCATGTGCGTAGCACACTCGGGGCACTCGGTCTGGAAAAAGTTAGCCATCACTGGACTATAACAACAGATACACCCTGCCTTCCAGTCGTGTTTCAATCAGGAAAAAGCCCAGGTTATACTGCTTTCTCTTCAAGAGATTCTCATTGCATTGCTGCTACAGGAAACTACAGTTCACCACCAAGGTTATTCTGGTGAAAACATCCAAAGCATCAAAAACACCATCTAACAGCAGTTCAAGACAGTTGTTTTTAATTTAGGATCAATTCAAACACTGTGCATTATCATTACAAAAAGAATATAAACAATATTTCTTGAACAAGGGTTGGCTTGGAAAACAAAGTATTCCTCACGGCTACATTGTGAAATTTTATTTATTTATTTATTTTATTTTATTTGTCAAGAATGTATTAGGTAATAAGCATAAGCATGGATTGGATACATAAAATAGATTCAAATAGAAGAAACATTAGGACAAGGACAGTAGGCACGCTGGTGCTCTTATGCACGCCCCTTACAGACCTCTTCATTCATAAACAAATGGCACAACATAGGAGAACAAACACATCAGGACTAGAGTCAGCAGTCCATCTGCATTTAAAAGACTCAAGCCACTCTTATGAAGATTACAAAGTCCATATTTTGGTCAGAGAGGATTGCTGGTTTGAAAGAGGGGTCAAAGAGGCCATCCATGTCAAAATTGAACAGCCCTCTCTCAACATAGAGGGAAGGATAAGACATCATCTATCTCCACTCTACAATACAGTCTTTTCAACAGTTCCAAGAAGGCTCCACACCAATTTGCACCACTCAGGTGACCCTGAGGACATAGATAAACCTCCTAGTGCTTCAACAACCCTCTAAAAGGATACAAAGGACCAGCTGTCTGCAAGGAGTATAAATCCTTCCATTCCCCACCATCCAGTCAGAGCTGAAGAAGCTTCTTGGATGAGAAGTGAAATGTCTTCAAAGAAAAAACGGAAAGTCCAGTTGCCTCTTGAGAAAAAAAAAGCACTTTTGGGACAACCATGACCTGGATGACTGAGAATCTCCATAGATACATTGTGAAATTACTTTTTACTTCATATAGTCTTTAAAGGAAGAATTTTTAGAATAAATTAAGGGGCACTGGCAAATTTCAATGAGCAAGCAAGCAAGGAGGCAATTGAATTGGACTACAGATTTCAATATTAATTTCTATGAATTCATTTTTGAGTATTAAGCCTTTCATGGTTTGCTATCATGGTGCACTCCAGGTTCCATTGACCTATTGGGACCCCAGAAGGATTCCTTCTCTATAGCAATACCTGCCCTCCAATATGAAGTTCACCCTAAAATTCAAACATCTCCCATGCTATTGGGATTCTGAAGGGCCATAAAGACCTTGGAGAGGATGATTGATTAATCCTTATCTGGATTTCCAATGGACTGACTAAGTGTCCACAAATCTACCTTCTCAACAAGACCCAGATGGAAAACAGTCTTGCAGGCAATGCATTTTGAGATGTACCACTCAAAAGCACATGAACTAACCTGCATGCCGGTTAGTGAGAGCAAATGTGTATTACTTCACAATTGAAAACTGTGGCCTAAAGAACAGCTTTTACAGAGATAAATTTTGCAAAGACCTTAGAAAAAGAGTACAGAGTAGAGCAACAAAGATAATAAAGGGGTCTGGAGGCTAAACCAAATGATGAATGGTTTAGGGAAAAAGGTATGTTCCTTTGGTGACATTATGGCAATCTTTCAGTACTTGGAGGGCTATCGCAGAGAAGAAAGTATCAACCAGTGATGGGTTCCTCCTGGTTTGGCTCGGTTCGGCTGAGTTGGTAGCAGTGACGATATGATGTCACCAAACCGGTTCTCTTTGTTCGGGAGATGGGCCCTCCCCCCCCGCATTATTCTTATCTTTTATTTGGCCCCGCCCCCAATCTATTTGCTGCCTCCCGAGGCCCAGCTGATCGGCTAGAAGGAAAAACACTGTTTAAGCTCTTGCCCCAGGGCTTCAAAGGGCCGCCCTACAGCTGATCAGTGTTAAAAGGCAGTGTGGTGGTAAACCAGTGTGCTCAAAAAAGAAATGGGTAGACCGGTACAGCTCTGCAAGCAGTTAAAAACCTGGTAGACCAGTACCTCTGCTAAATCCTAAAGAATTGTCACATGACAATCAAACCACGCCCACAAAATAAAACACGCCCACAGAACCGATAGTAAAAAAATTTAGAACCCACCCCTGGTATCAACCTATTCTCCAAAACACCAGAGGGTAGGACAAGAAGTAGCAGGTAGAAGATCATTAAAGATAGATCCAATCTAGAACTAAAGAGAAATTTCAAGGAGAACAATCAGTGGAACAGGTGGCCTACCAGACTTTTGGGCATTCCATCTCTGGAGGTTTTCAAGAAGAGACAGCCATTTTTCCAGGATGGTATAAGGACTCCTGCTTTGGGCTGGGGCTGGAATAGATGACCTCCAAGCTTCCTTTCCACCTCTATGATTCTATAGCATCTTATCTTGAGGACAGCCTTTGAATTATCAAGTCCTTTTAAAAAAGTCTGAGCTATCGTATCTTTATTCAGGTATTTTTTACACCTAAGAATTATTTTTAAAAGATCAAATGTTTCACGGTATGTTTGGGCTTTCCTGGAGCATTAATAATTGCCTTTCACACTTTAATGAATATGCCTGCACCATTTCCTACTCAGATACCAGAAAAACAATTCATTTTACCCTTATTCAATCTTAGAATCTGCAAATATATATATAGTCGTCACTAAGAATTTCTGATCAAAGTTTAAAAATAGAATGACAAAGAAGCTGATAAATAAGATGACTTGAGACCTAATTTTAAATAATCTGATGTTGGGTCTATAACTGAATGATGCCTATTTTGTGAATTTCTCAGAAATGTTTAGTAACAAACTCATAAAGTAATTATAAAATGAACCCTTTGAGCCATTTTTTTTCTTCTTCGCCAACAATAATACAGCAATTAACTGAAGTAATTCATTTAGGAAGAATTTGTAACTTTTATGATTTCAGATGGATGAAAACTAAACCTGTGTCCATTTTTTTCAATGCCATTAAGAGTTGCATCTGTCATTTTATTAGGCAAGATGCCATCAAATGTAGAAATTTGACAGCAGTTATAGAAAAAAAAAAGACCAAGACTAGAGTAATTTTTAAAGCCAACTTTGAGTGTTATGATAAAGTTACCCATGAATTGGGAGTGGCATCATATTCACTCTTAAAAATGGAAATGATTGAAAACTACATATCATGGCTGCAATTCCAGGTATGGCCTATTATGATGAGAAAGTGGTAATGAATGATGAGAAAGCAGGACTTCCTAACTCCGATTTTGCATTTGGGGGAATACTAAAAGTGCAAATTTGGGTAGACAAGGATAACAACTACCATATTTTTGGGAATATAAGACACACCTTTTTTCCCAAAAAAAGAGGGTTAAAATCTGGGTGTGTTTTATATTCCAAATGTAGCCCTGCCCAGCCTCGCAAACGGAGATTTCAGAGGCTGAGAGAAGCCTCTGAAAAAAGCTTCAGGAAAAAAGCCTCAGAAAAAAAGCTTCAGAAAAAAAGCCTCCAAACAGAGATTCCAAAGAAAAGCCTCTGAAAGGCTTTTATCTAAAATAATATGGCAAGCAACAAAAGAAGAATCAGTAAAGGTTCTAACCAAACTATGCTAACAAATCTGGAGAATGACACAATAACCAACAGATCGGAAGAGGTTAATCTATATACCAATACCAAGAAAGGAGATTGAACAAAGTACAGATAGTCATTCAGAATAAAAGCCTCTGAAAGAAGGTTCAGAAAAAAAGCCTCCAAACAGAGCTTCAGAAAAAAAGCCTTTTTTTTCCTGAAGCTCTGTTTCAGAGGCTTTCAGAGGCAGAAAGAAAAAAATTTCTGAAATGGAGTTTCAGAAGTTTCAGAGGCAGAAAAAAAAGCAAGGCACAGAGCTCACAACCAAGGAATCTGTTGCTAAATTTCACCTCTGGGAACAGCTGATTGGGGGTATTCCAGGAGGCCGATCCACCCACCAATCAGCTTTTTTCTTATTTTCTTCCCCAAAAACTAAAGTGCGTCTTATACTCCGAAAAATACGGTAATTAAATTATTGGGCCATGCATTTTCTAAACCTGAACCAGCTGCAAGTCAATAGCATCCAACCATTATTAATTATAATATAGGAGTTGCTAGCATTCAACAATATGTAAAGAAAAATTATCGCAAAGGCTCATTAAAAAATATTCCCTCAACATGAAAGATGGAATAAATTTATACCTTCAGTATAAATCTTATCTCCCATAGTTTTCCCCAGCAAAACCTTCCTTGTTGATGCAATTAGGTATCCTTTTAAAATAATAAATAAATAAATACCACTTAGGCCTGTCTGCAGTGGTGGGATTCAGCCAGTTCGCACTACTTCGGGAGAACCGGTTGTTAACTTTCTGAGCAGTTTGGCAAACTGGTTGTTGGAAGAAAACATTAGGGCAGAGAACCGCTTGTTAAATTACTTGAATCCACCACTGCCTGTCTGATATGTGAGTAGTGTTTGAATGGTTGGATCCTACTGCAAGAAATAAAGTCATTTTTGGCAAAGCTTTGGAGGATTATCCAATGTTGGTTCAGGAGGCCAATTCTACCTCCTCAAACCTTCTCAAACACAGCACACAATGTACAAAGCACATGGACTCTCTTACCTCCAATAAATATCTCACAAAGGGGAGACTTTACCTTGAGAAATATCCATCTCTTTCCTATTTGTCTTAATTATTTAGCACACTAAAGCTCATCCTTGATTTCACTTCAGCCAAGACTAAATGTCAAAAGCTATATTTCACCTCCAATATGAAATGCAAATCAAGCCCACAGCAATCTTGAAGCAGTGAGCAGAGGTAAGTCAGGCAGAGATTCATCCTATATGTCAGTAGAATTCACAGAAGAACTATTGGAGTTACCCAGCAGTGGGTTTCACAATATGTTACTACCACTTCGACATGTGCAGGCACGCACGCTTCGTGCACACGTACACACACTTTCTTCGTGGGCATGTGCACCCAGTGCATGTGCACGCCTGCTTTCCGCGCATGCGCCCAGCTTCAAAAACATGCCTAAATAGGATGGCATAGAGCTGGGGTGGGTGAGCGAGTGGACAGGCCCACCCATGATTTCTGCTACCGGTTCGGGTGAACCGGTCCGAACCGGCTGAATACAACTTCTGGAGATACCACCTCAGACATATGGATACTTTATACATTATTGACCAACAACCACTAGGGACATGAGGAATTGACACAGCTAGCAAAACATTCCCTCTTCTCTTTCCTCTTTGCTGATTGGAAGGCTTGGATTTTGGATATTTTAAGCTCACCCTTCCTACCTGCTTTTTAAAAGAGGACTCGAGACATCTGATGTCCTTCTCATTTCCTTTCACAGCTATTAATTTCCCTAATAATTTTACTTGATCTCCTTGGACATTAGCATATTTTCTCTAAGCACTCTTAATGGATTGGCTTTAACAACACACAGATGTTCTGCTGAGTATGAAAACTGCAGGGCTCCAACCTGGGTAACTTTCAATTCATCAGCACCTGCTACTAATTAACCAGCAATGTCATGGTACAAACCTTGGTTTGTTGCACTTGCATCCTAACCTCATACATATCCTAAGTTATGTTTGCACCATGAACTCATGTCATCAGCTACCCCATTGTGGATGCCTAAGCCTTAACTTTCGCCTACAAAACCTTCAGGAGCATAGTTACCTATATTTGTTCAAAAAACTTCTGGTAAGCAATTACAGCTTGACCTTGTTCAGCAACCCCAGTACACTGTATTTTGGTGACTCGGTTGTTTAACTAAGTGGTTGTGAATGAAAATTATGTGACTGTCCTTAGAATTTTCACCTAATCTGTACTTATACCTTTGGTTTCTCCTGCCTAGGTGTAAAACCTTGCTTTTCTCCACATTAAATTTCATGTTGTTGGATAGGGCCCATTATTCAAGTCAGTCAAGATCGTTTTGGATCCTGAGCTTGTCTTCTGGGGTGTTGGCTATTCCTGCCAGCTTAGTGTCATCTGCAAATTTGATGAGTTCCCCTACTATTCCCTCATCTAAGTCATTTATGAAGATATTGAAGAGTATTGGACTTCCGGTTTGCTGCTTGTCCCCGCTGGACGCTCCTTCGGGATCGTCGAACCCACTGCCTGTAAGAGCCGCCTTTTTCAGCGGAATGGCGGCTCGAAAAAACTCCGTTTCCATTAGGAAACGGAGATAGAGCCGGCTGGGGTGGGTAGAGTCCTCTGCCTAATCCCAAAAGGTTTTTATTTACTTTTGGGAGGGAGCGGAAGAGACTCCCCGTATCCCCAGCCGATGCTCCGGGCTCTGGGAAATCTCTGCTACACGCAGAGCTAGGGGGCAGAAGCAAGCCTGTAAATCTGTCAAATAAATTAATTAAAGAAGATATGAGCTGGACCTCTGATCCTGAAGCGCAAGTATTCTTTTTATTCTATTTTGCCTAAGAAGTGAAGTGAAGGGAAAAAAGTTTTTTTAAAATGGCGATTGCTGCTGCGGCTTGAAGAGAGGCTGAAAGGGAAACTCCTTCCGTTTTCAATTACAAAGTAGCGGAATGAATACTTTTGGTTGTAACTGAAGGCAAAACCTCACTCTCACTTTTGTTTTTTTTTCCCTTTTTTTTTCCTTGGGGATCTGATATTGATCTTGGTTGGAAAAAAGTTTTTTTTTTCTCTTTTCCAGTAAATTTTGTCTGCGTCGAAAAATGGCACTGAGACTTATAAAGCTAGACAAACAGGCAGTGGGGGGGGATTCCCCCATTAATAAATTACATCAACAAGTTTTAACTCTCCAGTCTCAGAAACCTGACTTTAATATAATAGAATTTCTTCTTGAGGAGATTGTAAGAAGGGATGAGATTGTGAATCAGCAACTTGAAAAATTTAAGTTGGAAATCAAAGAAATTGGTGAATTGGTGAAATCTAAGTTTGGCTTTTTGGATCGAAAGATTTTAAAAACAGCTAATGGCTTAGCAGACTTTGTGATTCAGTTGGAAGCAAATACTAAATTATTAGAGTCTAAAATGAAAGAAACTGAGGAGAATTTGGATGACAAGATCCAAAAAATTAAAAAGGATTTGGCAAACACTCAGGATAATAGCTCAGAAGACAAATTTAAAATGGAGGCTGACCAAAAGACTGGTAATGAAGAAAATGTACAACAGAGGATTGAAAGAGAAGTTTTAATGATCCAACACAATTTTACAGAATATGCAATTAGACTGAGAGGTCTGCAGGAAAATGACAGAGATGATTTAAGGAAGATATCTTCTGAAATTCTGGCTGGGATTTTAAAGGTTCAACCTGATGAAGTGTTTTGCAGGATTGACAGAATTTATAGAATAAACTCCTGGTTGGCAAAACAAAGGCAATTGCCTAGAGATGTGGTGATTTATTTTATAGACAAAGAAATTAGAAATAATATTGTGCAGAATTCTTATGATTCTACTTTGCAATTTCGTGGAAGAAAGATTTGGATTTTTAAGGAACTCCCGCCCAAGATGTTAATGGAGAGGAAGAAATTTGGTTTTCTAGTGAATGAGTTAAAAAAAAAGGAATATTCTATTTAGGTGGGACGTCCCAGTTGGTTTAATATTGAGACACCAAGGAGTAAGATACCAACTGAATACTGTCGAAAAAGCGGAAGAATTTTATCAAAAAATTTAAAAAATAAATTTAACATCTTTAGGCATAACACAGGACAAGCAAAAGGAGTTGGAAATAAAGGGAAAACATCAAATTACAGAGGCTGTGGTAGATAAACTGTCTTCGGACTCCTTGGATACCCCAGCTGGACTGTCTATAAATTTGAGAGCAGTGTCATCTGATTCTAATGTGATGAATTATCAAGTTACAGACAAGTGCGTAAATCAACCAGTTGATATACAAGTGATGGAAAAGACATATGAGATAATAAAACAAAACCAACAAGATCAATTTACAAAGCAGAATGACAACCGATCAGCTGATACACAACTTGTAGGAAGGAAATCTGGATGGAAATGCAACCCGAAAAAGAAAAAGAAAAGAAACAGATCTCGTAGAAATAGTAGTTTCTAAACCAAGCAACAGTGAAGCCAGGGATTTTAAAAAATAAATGAATATGTGAAAAGATATTGGAGGCGAATTATCGTTTAATACTATCTTGAGGAAAGTGGCAGATCTCTGCAATGCCGTGATTTTGGGATGTGGAAAGAGCCTTACATTGTTGGATTTGAACTATCTATTTTGGATTTCTTTTACCGATAAATATATTATAACTATTTTGAGTTACAAGGCAAGAGAGTCATGCTGGGGCATGCAGAAGATCTGGCTGTTACCCACTAAGATGATGGGAATTTATAATCCTGATGAAAACCACAATTACAACTATATGGAATATAATTATAATGTCACTCGGGTGGTTGTTTTTACTTTTATATATACATGAGGATATTCATTATTGATGGGGGCAGAAGATGACTGAAGATTTTGAATAAACTGTTGCACCAGGATGCTATGTTACCCTATTATGGATGATGGATTTAACAATCTAGTGGAAAGACATCAAAGAAGATACTAAATGAATTATAAATTTAAAGTTATTGTCTTTTCTCTTTTTATAAAATGGAATGTATATATAGACATATGTATATTTTAGCAGAGTGGGCAGTGGATTATATTTAGAATTATTTAGAATTGTAGTGTATGGTAATCTTGCAGGAAACTGGGTTGAAATAGGCTAGTTTAGTGATTGATTAGTTTAAGAAAAAGGATTTTTAAGTCATATATTTTGGGGAGTGGAAGAATTGGATAGAACTGAATAAATGTTAAATTTGGAGAAGGCTGCTTTGAAATGTTATATTAATATATATAAAAGATTAAAGGTTATGTTGTTGTAATAATAATAATATTTTATAAGTTTGGGGGAGGAGAAAAAAGGTAGATTATTGCGAAAAGCGGAGAAAAGCGGAGTTATAAGAATATTATGCTAAGGGTCAGTACTTTGAGGAGTGAGTAAGGGCATGGTAAAATATTATGTAATTAATTATGAATTAGCTTATTGTTGTGAAGAAGAAGTCACAGGGGGGGATGGGTGGTGAGGGGGGGTTAGGGAAGAAGGGGGGAAAGGGGGGAAAACTTGTATTTGAAAACTTTTTCAATAAAAAAAAAAGATATTGAAGAGTATTGTGCCTAAGATAGAATCCTGTGGCACCCCACTGCTTATTTCCCTCCATGTAGATGTATTATCATTAAGGAGGACTCGTTGAGTTTGCCAGCCGGTTACAAATCCAGATGCTGTCTATTCCACATTTTTCTAGCTTACCAAGAAGTAGGTTGTGATCTACTTTGTCGAATGCCTTGCTTAAGTCTAAGTGTACTATGTCCACAGCATTTCGTTGGTCTACTAATTCAGTCACTTTGTCAAAGTATGAAATAAGATTGGTGTGGCATGATCTGATTTTGGCAATCCCATGCTGGCTTTTATGGTCCTTCTTACAGTCCTGCTTACCAAATTGTTCCCTTTATGGTGAAGAATACATGAAGGGACACATACATAATCTTACTTTCCAGGATTATTGTGTGGTTGTTATGCACCATCTTCATTTAGATATTTTAAAGCTTTTGATTGCATGGAAACATTATTTTCAAAGCAGATCTTATACAAACTTAAATTTGAGCATTGTTTTCTTAATAAGATTGATCAAATTTATAATCTTAATTATGCTTCGATAATACCTATGATTCAGAACAACTCCCAATCTGAAAAAATACTAATCAGAGCTGCTTGATGTCCTTTAAAAACAGAATATCAAAATGTAATTTAACAACCTTAAATTAGCATATGTACATAGTAATTACAGCAAACACTCTAAATGCCTCAGGAGTGTTCGGTGCAAGAAGTTGATTTTAATATTAGTTTGCGAATTTATATCATACGAATTCATAATGTTTAGATCCATAAGCATCTATCTAGACTATTAATTTGTTTCAAAACACTCAAGGGTACATAATAAGTTACCATCTGTAATATAAGAATCAATGCTTGTGCTGACATAATGTTAGCTTTAATGGTAATAAACCTCAGGGGAAATTAGCTCATAAGTTAATAGTAAAGGAAAGCAATCCGTTCAGGCTTACTGTCCTTGTGTTTACAGCAAGACCTGTCACCTTGCTGCCAAAGGATCATGGCATCACTAGGACAGATTTTTAAACAGAAACCTATCTGTTTATATTTCTCCCCACAATCCTGCAAGATAGGTTGACTTAAAAGTTACCAAGTGAGCTGTTGTGAATGCAGATGGAGTAGAATGGGATCTCTCTGATGTCAGTCAAATACATTAGCCATTATATCTTAGTCCTTACTCATCCTGTTTAATTTTTCAACTGCTTCCTATTCGGAAAGTGAGCATAGACCAGCTTGTCCTGTACATCATCTTGCGTGTACATCATTCTTGCATCGAGCTGTTGTGGCACAGTGGTTAGAATGCAGTATTGCAGGCTAATTCTGCTGACTGCCAATCACCAGCAATTCGGCAGTTCAATTCTCAACATTGACTCAGCCTTCCATCCTTCCGAGGTCAGTAAAATGAGAACCCAGATTGTTTAGGGCAGTATACTGACTCTGTAAACCATTTAGAAAGGTCTGTAAAGCACTGTGAAGTGGTATATAAGTCTAAATGCTATTGCTATTGCATACCCCAAAATGGTGTGTGCAAGGTTAGCTTTCTCTTTTCCTCAGCCAAGATAGCTTGTCTCCTCTGAATAAATCAGCTAGAAATGAGGTTGGTTGTTCAACATGTCAGCACCTTCAAATACTTTGGGATAAAGGGTTAAGTTGGCCCCAAACTGGCAGATTTTTCTGTTTCCTTTTCCTCTTGCCAACTGTTGCACTTTCTGAAAAATATGTCTTTTGAGAACTGCTTCAAAACAAAGCAAAATGGCTTTACGGTCCTCCTATACTCATTTGGGCTGGAAAGTGAAAGTTAAGAAAGAAATGGCCCACATTTTGTCTTTCTTTTATTGAACCTGAGGGAAAGGATGGGAAGGAAGGGGGAAGGGGAATTCTCCCATAAAAAGGTATACAGCCCTGTAGACCAGAACACAACACAATCAAATGCAGGGTACTAGGACTGGGATGGGGAGGAGTGCCCAACAATATGGATCAGCCAACTGGAATAGAGAGAAATCCTATCTATTCCAAGTAGATAGGATTGCCAACCCTATCTACTACTGCTATAAGTAGTAGATAAGGTTAGCAAGAAGACCAGACTACCCTGCTAGTACCACTAACAGGAGACAATGCTATTGTTGATGCTGAACAAGAAAACCTGGCTGTGTGTCACCCTATCAGTTGACTAGGAGCAGACTGAAAATGCTGTCACCCATTCTTCTTTTCCCAAGGGGGTAGGAGACCTTCTCATACTGGGGAAAGACCAAAGTACAAATCTGCTTTGTGAATTTAGACAGCAATCCTGTCTTGAGCGAACTACCATATTTATAAGTATAAGATGCTCCGTTGTATAAGACACACATTAGTTTTTGGGGAGGAATAAAAGAAAAAAACAATTCTGCCTCTGCCTACCAGAATCCATCAGTATTCATCTGGCTAGCGTCCTTGCAGCAAACAGCCTGGTTAGCTTCAGTACATTATCGCAGCCTGATTTAGCACAAACAGCTGATTGGCGATTGGATCGGCCTCCCAGAATACTGCCAATCAGCTGTTCCAGGCTGCAGGGATTGCCAGAGCACATTGCCACCAATCCCCGCCTCCGCGCATTGCGTTTTTGGCCTTAGTGCATCACATTTCCAGCCTCCAAATGCCCCATTTTTGGCCTCCGCACATCGCATTTTCAACCAGTTCCTGGAACTGGCCAAAAATGCAATGCACAGAGACCAAAAATGAGGTGTGTGGAGGCCAAAAATGGGATGCGCAGAGGCGGCAATTGGCGGTGATGTGCTGTGGTGATCCTGGCAGCCTGGAACAGGTCTAAAATGGGGTATGCGGAGGCCGAAAATACAACACACAGAGGCGGAAAATGGCCGAAGGGTGGGGGCCAGCAGATGGGCAGGGCTTTGGTAACATTCGGTCTATAAGACCCACCACAATTTTCACCCACTTTTAGGGGGGAAGTGCGTCTTATACTCTGAAAAATACGGTATTTACTATTTTTACTTTTTAGGAAGGCCTGGGGAAATTAAGTGAGTTTGAAAAGCATTCCTGGCAGGAAAATTTAAGATACTGGAGCACCACCAGCAAGATGCTTTTCAGCATGCTATATAACAGATACCCAAACATCAGACCTGGATTCACACATCAGAATAAGCATGGTTTACAAATATCACCCTAACCCAAAAGCAAATAAACCACACTCCAGCTTAATGTGATGTTTCAGCTAAGTCAGATTCAAGATGTTCTTGAATCACTTTTGCCTTCAGGTTATTAGCCCTGAGAATAAATTCCAGAAGGAGATTTTATTGTTGTCTGAATAATTTTTAAAATATTATTCCCAAGGAAGAAACATGGAGCCAGAAGAGTTAACCTTGCTTCCCAATATCTCTCCAGATTTTTATATATAATTATATAAATTGCATCTGAAGGTCTTTCAAAATACCTGAAGGGATACTCTCCTTAAAATCAGCAGTGAAGAAAAAGGAGCTTCCTATTTTGGTACAGTACTTATTTTCCCTCCAGAAATATGATTGACATCAATCTTTGCTGTATTTTTAGCTCCAGGTTAAACTTTCCTGTTGACCCAAGCATTTTGAATGGACCAATCTGTCATTTGTATGTGTGTTTTTTCTCCCTTCCTTTCAACATTATATTCTGTCTATATTTTGCCTTTGTGATACAGTTCAGCACACTGATTATCTTTTGATGAGAGGTATCAGTGCTTAATTAAATAAGTGCATCATCCAACATCAACACCGAATAAATTTGACCAGGAGCCAGCTGAAATAAAAGATATAATCCCAGAAGCAAACCAGCAGGGAAACTGGTCATTACTCAGATTATTTGCATACAGATGGTTCAACCTACACCCCTAAATTATAAGGGTAGGTTGATGATATATGGATAAATAATGAAGACCCCTTTCCGTTGGAATACAGGATGTAGAATGACAAGGTTGGAACAGGCCTTGGAGGTCTTCTAGTCCAACCCTCCTGCTCAAGTAGGAGACCTTATGCCATTCCAGACAAATGGTTGTTCAATCTCTTCTTGAAGATCTCCAGAAATGGAGCATTGGCAGCTTCTGGAGGCAATTCATTCCATTGATTTATGGTTCTCACTGTCAGGAAATTTTTCCTTAGTTCTGGGTTGGATATCTTTTTAATGAGCTTTTACCAATTACTTCTGCCTTGTCCCCAGGTGCTTTGGAAAATCGGTCTACCCCTTGTCTCTGTAACAGCCCCTCAATTAATGGAAGACTGCCATAATGAAACCCCTACTCCTTCTCTTTGTTAGACTAGACATACATAATTCTCTCAACCATTCATCATAGCAATAGCAATAGCACTTAGACTTGTATACTGCTTCATCGTGCTTTTACAGCCTTCTCTAAGTGGTTTACAGAGTCAGCATATTGCCCCCAACAATCTAGGTCCTCATTTTACCGACTTCGGAAGGATGAGTCAACTTTGAGCTGGTGAGATTTGAACTGCCGAACTGCAGCTAGCAGTCAGCTGACGTAGCCTGCAGTGCTGCATTCTAACCACTGCGCCACCTCGGCTCTTACAATGTATCATACAGTGTACCCTCCAGATCTCTTATCAACTTTGTTGCTCTCTATGCATTTTTATAGGGTCTCAGCAGCTTTATTTTGGTGACCAGAACTGGATGCATTAGTCCAAATTACACACATAAATCCTAGTGCAGTGTAAAGCAGTACTATCACTTCACATGATCTTGATACAATCTCTCTGTTGATGCAGTCTAGGAGTGCATTGTGTTTTTAGGCAACTGCAGCACACTGCTGGCTTATATTTAAGTGGCGGTACACTTCTAGGACTTCTAGAACCCTCTCATTGTTACTACTAGAAATACAGAACTACAACAATTGTATGCAAACAATGGTAAGGTCTCTTGGACTCTTGTTTCTGCAAGTAAAGGAGAAAAGCATATTTATAATGCATCAAAAAATTTCAGAGAACTGGATTTGGCAATAGCTAGGACAGAGGAATGATTGGTAAAATTGACAGAACTCACTGAAAGGGCTAACTGTTTGATTAGAAAAAAGATAACATCTGCATTCATTAAAATTCCTTAAGGAATTTTGTGTAAAAAAGAAAAAAATGAACTTCTGATTTATGGTTTTAATGATAGAGTAAGATAGATTACAAAAAGAAGAGAATCATGATGTAACTTTAGAGAAACAAGTCAATTTATAATTGTATTATAAAGATTCAAAACCATTTATCACTCCTTTTTTTCTTTTCTATTTTTCTGCAATTCTTTTTGCCCCTTTACTCTTTTTCCTTTTCTTTTTCTCTTTCTTTTTTCATTCTATTAGTTTTATTAGTCTTATTCATGTTTGAAATTTTCAATTATGCATACAGATACAGATATATATAAAAAAAGAAATCTTATCAGAGCTACAATACAGTGCACTCAATGCTGGAAGCAACTAATTTATTCTTCAGAAAAAAACCCAAGTCATCATTTCATAGGAGTTGAGGTGGCATATTTTATTAAGATCATTTGCTGAAAGACATAGACTGACAATATACATCACCTTCACTCATTGCAATTACAGTATAATGTACACCTTCTTCTAGTTACGTATCCATAAAAAGAGTAATGCACTTGGCAACACCGAGATAGAAACTAGTATTAAATCATATTTGAGAAAGATGTGCTGCCTGGAAACTGCAGAAGCTGCAGCTTTGTTTCAATTGAGGAGTTAAAATAAAATAGTAATTATAACAGTTAAAAATAAAAAGTGCTTCCTGATGCAGTTCATTCAGAAACAGTAACACAGAACTGTGCAGTCTATATTTCAGTAGCATAAATGGTTGAATTAACTGCTCAACTAATATTAAAATTTATTCTGAGGTTACCATCACTAGACAATTCAGATGGATGAGTTCAGAAAAAAAATGCTGGGGTTAATGAGATTTTTTTTTCTTCATTTACCTGTTTATTTTTAAAAGATTGAATGTAATCATAAGTAATGTTACTTAGGGGATCTAGTTTTTAGCAAAACGAGTTGGAATAGCCATAAGGTGACAGCTGGAATTTTTTAATTATCTATTTAACTGGTCTTCCTCTGATAGGGTCAGAGCAACTAAGGAGATATTTGGCAACCAAACTGCATCATTACACGAGCTGAGTTTCAGGTGCTGGAATTAAATTACTAAAGCATAAACAGTTTTCCATATGTTGGGTGACATTTCATCTAATATCAGAATCCCAGGAAGCATTATCAATTATATAAAAAAAACGCTAGATGGTTTTTGGTTTTCTTAACATATTTTTATTTTGGAAGAAGAAGAAAAGGAGGAGGAGAAGGACGATACTTGTAAGATTTTAAAAAATCTATATAAACATACAAAAGAAAAGTTACAAAGGAAAAATTAGCATAAAAACTAAGGTATAGAAAAGAGATGTGAGTCGTTCATTATATAATTGATAGAGAATGGATGACTTCACAACCTTATACTACTGGTATTGTGTTGTCTTGCATTGCATTGCTTTTTTTGCAGTAATAATAAAAATATAGAAGAACTATTTTCTCTATCTTCTCTTTAGATTCCAGAGGTCTCTTCCATTTCTGTTATTCTAATTCAATTACCAACATGTAAAAAAGATGTGGAGACACTAAAAAGAGTGCAGAGAAGAGCAACAAAGATGATTAGGGGACTGGAGGCTAAAACATATGAAGAACGGTTGCAGGAACTGGGTATGTCTAGTTCAATGAAGAAAAGGACTAAGGGAGACATGATAGCAGTGGTCCAATATCTCAGAGGCTGCCACAAAGAAGAGGGAGTCAAGCTATTCTCCAAAGCACCTGAGGGTAGGACAAGAAGCAATGGGTGGAAACTAATCAAGAAGAGAAGCAACTTAGAACTAAGGAGAAATTTCCTGACAGTTAGAACAATTAATCAGTGGAACAACTTGCCTCCAGAAGTTGTTCAATGCTCCAACACTGGAAGTTTTTAAGAAGATGTTGGATAACCATTTGTCTGAAGTGGTGTAGGGTTTCCTGCCTAGGCAGGCGGTTGGACTAGAAGACCTCCAAGGTCCCTTCCAACTCTGTTATTCTATTCTATCTAGTATATTCAAATCTTATCTCCACAGTAGGGTACTGAAGGTTGGTATTTAGTTATGACAATATGGCATGCAATAGGAAAATATTAGGGCTGTGTGGAAGCCACCTGACCTGCAAATGATTTCTCATTCTAATCTTGATTTCTAATTCTAATCTCATTCTAATGTTCATGATGAAAAGTTAACAATATTTAATGTATTAATTGTCTTGGGCATTTCACAATTTCCTTCTAGAGCAAAAGACAACTTACATAGCACTCCATTCTTTAGATTTTCTTTTCCATTACAGCCTCCTAAGAAGTAGATAGGGTGGTCATTGGTCATTGTATAAGGAGGGAGGAGGAAGAGAGGAAGAGAAAGAGAGGGTGGAGGGAGAGAGAAAGAGAGAGGGAGAGAGAGAGGAAAGAAGGGAGGGAGGGAGGGAGGGAGGGAGGGAGGGAGAGAGAGAGAGAGAGAGAGAGAGAGAGAGAGAGAGAGAGAGAGAGAGAGAGAGAGAGAGAGAGATCTTTTCCCCCAAATTGTGACTCTACTTTAGCTAGTCCCTTGGGTAATAGCTATAGTAAAAGATACTATTTCTGTATGCCCATGATTATCAGGCATTAAATAGCTGTTTTTTTTTTTTTTTTAATTTGTGTCCAGAACTTATTGACATTTCCTGACCAAACAATTAATCTGGAATAGCTTTCCTTCAGAAATTGTGTATGCTCCATCACTGGAGGTTTTTAAGAAGAGATTGGACAGCCATTTGTCTGAAATGGTATAGGGTCTCTTGCTTGAGCAGGGGTGGACTTCTAAGATCCCTTCCAACTCTGTTATTCTGTAACTTGTTGAGATCACTTCTGAAGATCAAATTGTTCTGCAAAAATTCACATAAGCTTAAACCATTCTGCACCTTTACCACCTTTAAAGCGCTCCATGGCTTAGGACCTGGTTATCTACGGGACCGCCTACTACCACCAATAGCCTCCCACCGGCCAGTACGGTCTCATAGAGAGGGACTCCTCTGGGTGCCGTCAGCCAAACAGTGTCGACTGGCGGCCCCTAGGGGGAGAGCCTTCTCTGTGGGGGCACCTACCATCTGGAATGAGCTCCCCCCGGAGATACGGAGGATCCCGGATCTGCGCACCTTCCGCCGCGCTGTGAAGACCTTTTTATTCCATCAGGCGGGCTTGGCCTAATCTCTTCCCTTTTTTAAATATGTAAATTTTAATCTGTTTTTAAATTATTGGGGTGTTTTAATCTGTCTGGGCCAAAATGATTTAATTTGATTTTATCTGGTTTTTAAATTTTTTGTATCTATGTATTTTATTGTTTGGCTGTTCACCGCCCTGAGTCCTTCGGGAGTAGGGCGGTATACAAATCAAATAAACTAAACTAAACTAAACTAAACATACATTTGCCTAAGATGCTTCTCTTTGCGTACATTGGTCAATCACCCCAGAAACTCCAATATACTCGTCAGCATATTCTTGTTGTCACAGTCCAGTAATTGGTTTGGGTATATACCGTTACATTTATTGACATTATATTTATGTGCCACCTTTTCCGAATTATGCTCAGCAAAAGGCACTAGTCAAAATATATACAACAACAAAGCAGCCATACAAGAAGCACTTGTCAGCATTCTGATGCTGCCATAAAAAGATGAGGCTTGACTTTTCACCTACTTATTTTCTCTGTAGATAATATCCCCTAGGAGATGAGATGGGAGGGGGGAACATTCCTGTGGGGTGAGGTCAGAAGCTGGGGAGACTGACTTGGAAGATGGCCAATGAGAAGATGAGAATTGGGGAATGGAAAGGGAAGGGTTTGGGGGTCAGAGGGTTAGTATCGGCTACGACGAAGTCGGGGCCAGATCTGTCGTACTCAATAAATGGAATATTTCAGCAAAGATTAATTGTTTGGGAGTGCAATTTATTTGAGATGACATCGAAACCTGACAGCACTTTTTACAAATGTCAATTAAAATAGCTGGAGATCCACAAAAACAAATGAGAGATATGATGTCAATATATTGATACTGCTCCTGGATCAAGGGTGAAATGCTCCCAGTTCGGACTGGATCAGGCGATCCAGTAGCGATTGTGGCTGGTGGTTCAGAGAACCGGTAGTAATGGCTGTGCGAGGCTCCGCCCACCCGCCCGAGTGTCATTACTTCCTGGTTTTAACCAGGAAGTAATATGTTTCTTACCCTCTGCGCATGTGCAGAAGGTTTTGCGCATGTGTAAAGGGTCTGTGCACGTATATGATGTGCGGCACGTGCACTTCCAAACTGGTAAGGAAGGTAAGTAGATTTCACCCCTGTTCTGGATGCCATGGACTAACTTTTGAAATGTGGATACAACTTGGGCATATCTAATCACATATTGCTGTCATATGGAGGCCAATAGTATTTATAGCAGATCTTGCTTTTTTTAAAAAAATCATTAATAGTATTATCAACAGGATTCCATCTTCTCCTCACATTTAAAACTGGATAAAGGCCACAATATACTTATATTTTTAACTTGGATTCAATTCCTGTAATTTATTCTGCCAGGGATTTTGTCATTAGGTTTAAATAGTAATTCACAGTTGTTTCTTTTAATAGATACATATTAACAAAGTGAAGTCTTATCTGGGTCCTATAAAAGTAGGTAAAATCACATTGAATTCACGTTCAGTTAGCATAGGTCGATCCCCAGGGCTGCGTTCTCTTTCTGTTGCTCTTTTCTCTCTGTATACAAATGACTGCAACTCAAAGGATCCCTCTTATAAAGTACTGACATTTGCATATGATACAACAGTCATTGGTCTTATTCAAGACTGTGATGAGTCTGCATACAGATGGGAAGTTGGACAACTGGCCCTGTGGTGCAGCCGGAACAATTTGGAGCTGAGTGAACTTAAAACTGTAGAGATGATAGTGGATTTTAGGGGAGCCCTCCTATTCTCCATCTCTTACAATATTAGACAACGCCATATCAACAGTAGAGACTTTCACGTTTCTGAGCTCTATAATCTCCCAGACTTGAAGTGGACACTTAACGTTAGAACCATCATTAAAAAGGCACAACAAAGAATGTTCTTCCTGCAGCAACTCAGAAAGTTCAGACTGCCCCAGAAGCTGTTGATACAGTTCTACAGAGGAATTATTGAGTCTGTCATTTGTACTTCTATAACTGTACAGCAACTAAACAGGACAGGTACAGACTTCAGCGCATAGTTAAGACTGCAGAAAAAACAACTGCAACCAGCTTGCCTTCCATTGAGAACCTGTATATTGCATGAGTCAGAAAGAAGGCTGAGAAAACAGACACCTGACATCCTGGACATAAACTGTTTCAACTTCTCCTCTCAGGGCGCTGCTATAGGGCATTGCATACCAAAACAACTAGACACAGGGACAGTTTTTCCCCTTGTGCCATCATTCTAAGGTAAAGGTTCTCCTCGCACGTATGTGCTAGTCATTCCCAACTCTAGGGGGTGGTGCTCATCTCCGTTTCAAAGCCAAAGAGCCAGCACTGTCCAAAGATTTCTCCGTGGTCATGTGGCCAGCAAAGGTGCATGGAACACTGTTACCTTCCCACCAAAGGTGGTCCCCATTTTTCTACTTGCATTTTTTACATGCTTTCGAACTGCTAGGTTGGCAGAAGCAGGGACAAGTAATGGGAGCTCACCCTGTTACGCGGCACTAGGGATTTGAACCTCTGAACTGACGACCTTTTTATCGACAAGCTAGCGTCTTAGCCACTGAGAACACCTAATCCTCACAGAATTGTCTTATGTTTAAGGATATTTACCTATGCAGTATGGTTGTATTGCTGTTATTCTTCTCGTCTTTCCTACTACCTTCTCCTATTGAAATCTTATATTACTTTGTTGTTTGTATGTATACTGAGAGCTTAGGCACCAGAGACAAATTCCTTGTGTATCCAATCACACTTGGCCCATAAAGAAGTCTATTGCATTCTATTTATACCATATGCAGGCAGACACTTCACTATGCAGCTCTTCAAAGTTTTGAGTAACTCATTTGGAATTAGAAGATAAAAATCAGAAAAGAGGAAATTGCTTTTATGTGCACATTTTCATGTAGGTGCCCCAAAAGACCTCATCGCATCCTCTCAATAAGTTATTCAAGACTCCATGATATGGCTCACCACATGCTAAATGGCTGAAAAAAGATCTCAAAAGTGTCGTTTTCAATTATTTCTTTTATTTCATGTTCAGTAGTTGGAAACAGAGGGTGTTCAATCCCTGATGGGACTGAAGGATGCTAGCAGTGTTCTTTACATCTGCCACTATTGTTGAAAGCATATAAACTCAGCTGACAGATCTCTTGAATTTGCCTTCAAGATAGAAATAGTGACATTCTCATCTAAGCATCATAAAAGCATTCTTCTGCTTTAGCCTCCCTGCCTCTTATGTCACTTTTATGCTAACACAACTCAGTAGATCAAGTGTTTGATCTGACAGTGAATTAGTAAAAAAGATAGACAGTTTGACCGAAAACAAAAAAGAAATCAGCAAATGTTAATGATTTTGCATGCAAAACACAAAATTATTAATCTTAGTTGAATGATTAATTTTATAATAGTTCTATTTTTCCCCTTGGCCCTGAGCTGGTTTGAGATACATCAGGGAAGATATTGTTTAGATCAAAACTTACATAGCTTGACACATTTACATCAACATTAAAAATCTGAAAAGCAATAATAGAGGGGTATTTGGTGCTCTCTAAGCTTGGTTGGTTTTGGTTTTGTTTTTTTGCATCATCATCAGTGATGTTTGCAAGAAAACAACCAAGCCCAGAGAGCACCAAGGACTTTTCATTTCAACCCTCAGCTACAAACATTCTCTTTATTGATATACAATAATAGAGAAATCTCATTTCTTAAAGCAAATCATAGAATCATAGGGATGGAAAGAATCTTGGAGATCTTCTAGTCCAATCTCTTGTTCAAGATGGGAAACCTTTATATAATCCCATCAAAATGGCTGTCCAGTGTATTCTTGAAAACCTCCAAAAATGAATCATCCACAACTCCAGGAGACAAGCTGTTCCATTGGTTAATTGTTCTCTCTGTCAGAAAATTTCTTCTTAGTTCTAGGTTGGATCTCTCTTTAATTACTTCTTGTCCTACCCTCAGATGCTTTGGCCTGACCCTTTCTTCTCTGTGACAACAAGAAGAACATACTGAGAAGCTGTGAGTTATTAGATTTGTTAAACAAAATGCAATCTCTTCCAAATAAAAGAGAGAATGGTAAAAATTATTTGATGCTACCATGAACTTCCTCACCTATCAGGTGTATCAATGCTTCAAATTGAGCTATTTTTGTCACCTTGGTCTAGAATATGGTCAAATTGTTAATTTACTGCCAAGGAGGAAAACTTCAAGCAAATAGACATTATCAGCTATAGGTCCTTCTCAGGGGAATTCCACTTAAGAATGCAATTAATTCAATCAATAGAAAAGGAACATACAGAATTCTATTGTTCTACTTTCCATTGGTCCTTGCTTTTTCCATAAGCAACGGGATCTTTATAGCTAATGTGTTTGTTTTCTAAGAAAAACATACAAAGGACACAAATATACTGTAACAAGCATCCAGCTTTTCTGAGTTCCTCTGTTGTATTAGTTGCCATAGAATCCATTAATATTGGAACCTCAATATATCATTTTGAAAAGAGCAGCCAATCCTGTATTTATTTTATTTTATTTTGTAATCAGCAAAGTTCACTTCTCCAATTTAAATTTTAACAAGAAAGGAATATATTCTGATTCCAAATTTAAAATATAACTTTTCCGTTCTACACTGTACCTGGTTTAACACACAAGGGTTTAACATACAATAAGCATCCTTTCTATCTACACATTTTTAAGATATATTCTCTCTATTAATCCTACTTAAGAGAGGAAAAACACAACAATGTATTAATAGACCACATACTTTGAATAAAAAAAAATCCCAAATTCAATTTCCCATATATCTAGGACAGAACCAGCTTGTCTTGGAAAATCTGGAGAGGCACTAGTTAAATTCGATTTTTATGATCCTGTGATTTAAAGTTAATAGAATGCTCTTTGATGTACAGCTTCGTTTTTTATATTGTGACAGTTGTGACTCCAGGAAAGCTGAAATAAATTGACTCTGACTCTTTAAGTAAAATGCATCTTACAGGATTAGATCTTTTTTCTGTTTGTTTGTTTTAATTTTAAAATCAGACACAGCTATGTCTGAATACCAATTTTATAGGAGCCACTGTGAGGTTAAACCAATTTGTAAAGAAAAGGATTCGATTATAGCAAATGCACAATTTTGGAAGGCAAAATAAAATAGGTTTTTGTATTTTCAGCAACTAAAAGATGGAGGAAATGAATATATATATATATATATATATATATATATATATATATATATATATATATATATATATATATATATATATATATATATATATATATATATATATATATATATATATATATATATATATATATATATATATAATAAGATTGATGGATCTGTATGAAAACTGGGGTATCACATGTTTCATTGCCATTCCTATTTTTACCCGTATGTGAAAGAATGAATATAAAATTCTATTCTGATAACCTTGGCTTTTCATTTTCAAAAAGAACATAAACCTCAGAGGCATGTATTTAAACTTATATTAATCTGAAAGCCAATAGATGGCTTGCATTCATTTATATTGAGGATATGTTTTACTCTAGCTGTGTACAGCATTTATACAAGAATTAGCACTCTGCACAGCATAAATATCATATAGCAATAGCACTTAGATTTATATATCACTTTATAGTGCTTTACTCTCTAAGTGGTTTACAAAGTCAGCATATTTCCCCCAACAATCTAGGTCCTTGGAAGAATGGAAGGATGAGTCAACCTTGAGCCAGTCAGAATTGGCGAGCAGTGAGTTAGCCTGCAATACTGCACTCTAACCACTGCACCACCATGGCTCTTCATTCATTCAAAGGGTTGACTTCAACTTCCATAATGTTGGTTGGGAATGATCAGAAACTAATTCAAATATATATCGAGAGAATCAGGTTAATTGTTGTCTTGCTTTCTCCATTAAGCTTCCTGGAATTAATTCATAGGCACGTTACTCCTTAAATCTCCTACTTAATCTTGGTGATTTTGTATCTATAATATAAAAATAAGCTATTGCCTCTCTCTCCTACATAGCCAAGCATGTAGAGAACCAGTGTGGTCTAATAGTGAAGGTGCTGGCCTAGATAGCAAGAAACTGAGTTAAGATCTCCTTTGCATGAAAGCTAGCTGGAGGACTTTGGGCCAGACACACTTTCTTAGCCCAAACCACCTCAGAGAGAAAGAGGAAGGAATACAAGATGTGTTCATGCTTTGAGTTGACTATTTAAGTTTATGTGCGTGTATATGTTTGTGTATGTCTGTGTATGTCGGTATGTATATATTGCTAGCATTCCTAGAAAATTACTTTTGGTATGGTCAAATGACTAAATCATTAAAGATTCTATTCTATTCTATTCTATTCTATTCTATTCTATTCTATTCTATTCTATTCTATTCTATTCTATTCTATTCTATTCTATTCCATTCCATTCCATTCCATTCCATTCCATTCCTAATTCAGCTCCATTTCTATTACCAAAAAAAGATCCAGAAACTCACTAAATTCAAGATAATTCTTTTGGCATAAATTCCTTTCACATTCATCCCTCTTTTACTTGGGTCACCACTGATTTGTACGAGGCCTTTATTTTCCAACAAATCTGATATCTGTAAATTTCTGTGGCCACAGATAATGCTTCTGCTAGGCTAGATAAGATTTTACTTGCTTTCCTAGAATGTATATATTGACTTACAATTAAAAACATGGATGTGCACAGATAGGGTTTTTCTTCTTATTATACTGAAATACTTGGGGGGTCATTAAAATATTTGCAACATCTGCTTGTTTCTTTAGGGAAACTATTAGATTACATGGGGGTGGGGATGGTTTCATTTCTATGACATCTTAATGCTCACCAGAGACTTCCCTTTTCCAGGCTAACTGTATCTAATATTTCCAACCATTCTTCATATGTTTTTGCTTCTTTATCCTCTTGGCTGTCTAGTTGTGTCCTGATCAACAAAGAGCAAACCAGAACCAGGTGTGATGGTCTAATCAGTGAAGAATAGAGCAGAAAAATGTAAACTCTTCCTTGCTGAGCAATATTTTTTTTTAGCTGTCTATAATAGCATCTGCAACTCACTGAAAAGAGAAAAGCAGACCTCTGCACAATGATACAACTACACAAATGCCATGCTTACATACTTTTCATGTCTCATATAAGTACATAAATATAAATTGCAACATTTACATGATTGCATTATCGTGTTTAGGTCATCACTTGTCCCTCTTTGAATGTAAAGCCATGTCTAAAGCTAGTCAAATAATAAACATTGAATTCTGTTGCGGACTGCCAGCGACCAGCGGAACTGGCAGCAGAGTCGGATGGTGAGGAGGTTGGGGAGGAACTTGGGCCAGTCCTGGGAGCTGGGGAAAGCTCGGACAAGGGCTCTGCGTCAGAGGCAGAGAGGGAGTTAAACAGCAGTGAGGCAGAGGAACAGCTGGAGCCTGTTCCCAGTGTGCGCATGCGCAGAGCTGCCAGAAGACAAGAACAACTCAGAAAGCAGGGTCGATTTGGGAGTAAAACCACACCTTGGAGGTGATTGGCCCCTCCCATAGGAAACAAAAGAGGAGCAAACAGGGACTGGGCTTTTGCAGGAAACAATTCATTTGTTCCATGACTCTGAGAGAGATTGTGCCAAATTTTGCCTTTTGCCTCGTTTGCCTCATTTGGAAACAAGTTACGTGGCAGCTTGCCAAGCTAGATAAGGTGTGTGATAACTATTGCTTTGAAAAACTGTTTGGACAAGCCTTGCTGACTGTAAATGAAAGAGGTTTTGCCAAGACCAAGACTCTGCTTCCTGCTGTTTAAGGGAGCCTAGGTCAGAACATATTCATCCCCCCCCCCAAAAAAATGAACAATTAGCCTTAGGTAAACATGCAGAGAACATATGTCAACGATTTTATTTTAATACCCACAGTATCATTTTATCTGATGATGAAATTAATAGTTAAATACGGAGATGTA
This sequence comes from Pantherophis guttatus, assembly GCF_059756535.1. Lineage (NCBI taxonomy): Eukaryota > Metazoa > Chordata > Lepidosauria > Squamata > Colubridae > Pantherophis > Pantherophis guttatus. The sequence continues at coordinate 109,634,558 of NC_142067.1, read as the reverse complement.
ACAGAGTGTATGTAAATGTGTATGTGAGAAAGACCTCGAGAGATGGGGTGAAGAAATGCTGCCTAGAGAACAGTCAGATAAGAGGGCAAAAGAGAGGCCACACTTGGAATATTGCATTCAGTTTTGGTCTCCACGGTGTAAAAAAGATGTTGAGACTCTAGAAAGAGTGCAGAGAAGAGCAACAAAGATGATTAGGGGACTGGAGGCTAAAACAGATGAAGAACAGTTGCTGGAATTGGGTATCTCTAGATTAATGAAAAGAAGAACTAGGGGTGACATGATAGCAGTGTTCCAATATCTCAGGGGCTGCCACAAAGAAGGGGGAGTCAAGCTATTCTCCAAAGCACATGAGGGCAGGACAAGAAGCAATGGGTGGAAACTAATCAAGAAGAGAAGCAACTTAGAACTTAGTTATAAGGAGAAATTTCGTGACAGTGAGAACAATTAATCAGTGGAACAACTTGCCTCCAGAAGTTGTAAATGCTCCAACACTGGAAGTTTTTAAGAAGATGTTGGATAACCATTTGTCTGAAGTGGTATAGGGTTTCCTGCCTAAGCAGGGGGTTGGACTAGAAGACCTCCAAGGTCCCTTCCAACTCTGTGATTCTATATGATTTCTATATAGTCCACAGCTGCATAAGAGGCAAAAGGAGGGACTCTCGCTGTCTTTTCAGGTTGTAAAGGAGATAGAGGGAGATGCGTCCTTTCAGACTTGCAAGCTTCTTTTAATGCAGCTTTTACAATGAAGTAGAATTAACTCATCTGATCGTGTATCTTGTCCGCTCTACCTGAGAGGGCTGACAGCATGTGAGAATGGTTTACTACATGTCGCAGGAGCTTTCCTTTTAGCATGTAGACAAGAGCTTCATGGCAAGCTGACATTAAGTACGCTGTGTTTGTCAGAGTAAATGAGATCCTCTTTCAAATGATCAGGCTGAACCTCTTGCTGGGTTGAAATGACCTACCCTTTCATTTTCACTATTGTATTTCCTAATAGATATTCTCTTTCTTTCCCCCTGCTCCCTTTCCCTTCCCTATTTGATATCTTGAATACTTCCATAAAAAAATAAGACTGTATCCAGTTCTACCATAGTCAGTGGAAAGTTGGTAGGAAAATTAAAGCAAGAGAGACCCCTTGTGGCCTAACAACTTTAATTCATTTCAAAAATTGACATTCCTTTAAGAAGGCTGCGTAGGCATTTTCCTCTTTCTTGATATAGCTTCATTCAGAGAAAGGATTTTTATGAAACCAGATGTTTCACACGACTAATGATTAGATAGTGCTTCTTTGTGCACTAGGCCTCACCAACATATGAATTTTCCTATTTTCATAGCCAGTCCCAAAGGTGCTTTTTCAAGAGGCAGCTAAATTTTCTTTCTGATCAATGCCCAGTAAGTTTGTTCTAATGTCATTCTGGATATTCCTTACTCATTTTTGGATGATAGTTTTGTTTTTGTAGAACTTGCTTTGATTTCTAAAAAAAGATGAAACTCTGAAAAAGTAGTTGCTTTATTATTCTGTAGAGATTCTCGGCCATCCAGGTCCTGGTTGTCCCAAAGGTCCTTTTTCAGGAGACAACTGGACTTTCTTGTTTTTCTTTGAAGACACTTCATTTTTCCTCCAAAGAAGCTTTTTCAGCTCTCCTTGGAGAAGCAAGACATCTTCAGAGAAAAAACAAGAAAGTTTTTGGGACAACCAGGACCTGGATGACTGAGAATCTCCATAGACTTTTAGCTATTCACTTTGGGATGAACATCCTTTGAATGGTGCAGGAATATGAATGGATTTCCAGAAAAACTGTAGACTACAGGAACCATTTGCACTTCAGTTTGAGATGGCAGGCGTTACTCAGGTGACCCTGAGGACACAGATAAACCTTGAAGTGGTCTCAACTCTCTAAAATAATGCAAATGACCAGCTGTTTGCAAAGAATATAAATCCTTCCATTCCCCACCATCCAGTCAGAGCTAAAGAAGCTTCTTGGATGAGAAGCGAAACATGTTCAAAAAAAAACCAGAAAGTCCAGTTGCCTCTTGAAAAAGCACCTTTGGGACAACCATGAGCTGGATGACTGAGAATCTTGATAGACTTCCATAGCCAGTGCAGGTGGATAGCCCATTTTTATTCCCTGTATAGTGCCAAGGGAATCAAAATGTTATATTTTGGATTTGTTGGTGAATATGATAAGTAATGATTGTGGATTTAGTGCTATTTTCCATATATAAAACCCTTGACTGCCTTGCTGTCTTTTTTCAGTTGATAGAAAGCTGACATTGGGTGTAACTAAGTAGGCTTGGCAAGTCCCAAAGATGTTTTTTCAAGAGGCAAGTGGACTTTCTGGTTTTTCTTTGAAGACATTTTGCTTCTCATCCAAGAAGCTTCTTCAGCCTGGCAAGGTTGAAAGTAAGAGGAGGAGAAAGACGAAAAAGGAGATACTGTAAGATAGATGGAGAAGTTCAAGGAAATGATTGGTGTGTCTTTGGAAGAGTTTTTGAGTGTTGCCAAGGATAGGATGAGCTGATAACCATTTATCCATACTGTCATAACAATGAACTGCTTGAACTCTGTAACATTTGAAGGCATAGACTCCTGAAATCTTGCAACAAAAAACTATTTTGTTTTAGATCTGGCCATTCTGCAGGGTTTACATCCAGCCAATTTTCATGGGATTTAATCTTGGCTATCCCCATAACATTGGATTTGTTTTTCCTTATCAATTCTGTTATACTCTTGTTTGTATGGTTGGAATCATTATAAAATTCAGTGTATGGTTTCATCCAGATTTATAGAATATAGAACATAGAATAATATACTTGGAATGGATTTTGCAAGTCTTCTAGTCCAACCCCCTGTTCGAGCAGGAGACTCTATCCCATTTCAGATAAATGGTTGTCCAATCTCTTTTTGAAAGCCTCCAGTGATGGAGCACCCAAAACTTCTGAAAGCAAGCAATTCCATTGGTTGATTGCTCTCAACGTTAAGAAATTTTTCCTTAGTTCTAGGTTGCTTCTCTCCTTGGTTAGTTTCCAACATTGTTTCTTGTCTTGCCTTTTGGTGCTTTGGAAAATAGTTTGACCCTCTTGAAGGAGCTCCTCAAACATTGAAACAGAGCTATCATGTTACCCTTAGTCCTTCTTTTCATTAGACTACACATACCCAATTCCTGTAACCGTTCTTTGTATGTTTCATCCTCCAGGCCCTTAATCATCTTTGTTGCTCTTCTCTGCACTCTTTCCAGAGTCTCAACATCTTTTTTATATTGTGGTGACCAGAACTGGATTTAACAACACCCATACAGTTACATATTTTATCTCCCTGTCCAGAAGTTTGCAGAGGTTTCGTTTTATTTCTGCAAACTTGATATGAGCAACAATGTTATTCTTGGTGACTTTGATTTTCTGCTTTGTTACTCTCACACAAGTTATCTTCATATTCCATGATTTCTGTCTGACAGAGCCCTTGAACGTGTATTTTAAGTCAAGCCAAGAGAGGTGTTTAAATCATTCAGTGTTGTGAGGTTATTTGTGATACTCTTGGGAGTAATTTTGTCATGATGGCCTCTCTTGGGAAGGCCCACTATTGTTCCAAAGCCCTTCATTTTTATTTTTATTTTTTTTACTGTAAGAGAGGAAGCTTGTAAGGTAAGAATTAATTGTTTTCAGCTAGATCTACTATGTAAATATGAATGCTAAGAAAAGGATAGAGAAAAGAATAGATTCAAAAGTCCAGGAGAAAAAGGAATAGACATGGGAGGGAGGGAGGGAGGGAGGGAGGAAGGAAGGAAGGAAGGAAGGAAGGAAGGAAGGAAGGAAGGAAGGAAGGAAGGAAGGAAGGAAGGAAGGAAGGAGAGGGAGGGAGGGAGGGAGGGAGGGAGGGAGGGAGATCATTCTGCATAGGATTTCTTTCTTGTCCATAATAAAACCTTCTATGCCACTCAAGTCTGTGAATTTTCTGCTGTTAGCTAGTTACTAAATGTAAGGTAGAATTTCTAGAGAGTATGCCTCCAGTGTGTATAGTGTATGTGTTCAGTTGCATTGGGAAGAATCATGTACAAATCCACTCTCTTCCCAAGAAAAGCCCTCCAGAAGCTCACTGAATGACTTCAGACCTGTTACACTCACTCTGTCTATCTTTCTTTTTAAAGAATATGAGTTCTTCCAGTGTTCTGTTCTCACTATACGTTAGTCTGTGTGCAGCTCGACATGCAACTAAACCCACCTATCCTCCAATAAAACAGACCATGTGCATAGATCTGAATGCTTTATTGAAAGAACAGGGTATGGTGAAACTGGGGAAAATAGGGATACATACAATGAAAACCAAATACAAGATAGACAGTATTGAGTTACTGCTGAACATAACAATTAATAAATACAAGCCATTTAAATCTCACCAGCGATGCTCTGTGTGTGGGATGTGGGTTTGTTCTTGGATGACCATGTGCCACAGATTAAGATGGATTCTTCTATGTGCTTCTGCCTTCTCCAAGTGCTAAAGGAAATGGAGTCTGGCTTTCCAGCGTGCACTTGTTTTGAGAGTGTGGGCTGATGAGTAAAAGGGTTGGGTCAGTTTCAAACAATATACTTGTTATTTGTGTGTCTGGCCACTAGATGGGGATAGAGAGCAACAACAGTATATAAAGATGTATGTTGGGGCATATTTGTCCCTCCGGCCACTAGGAGGGCTAGAGAGCAACAATAGTATATCCAGAAAAGGACAAGCGGCTATGTCAGGAGATATTCTCTCCTGAAGGAGTTTAAACTGAGCTAGACTGGCTATATTTCAGGGATAGTCTACTAGTGGATCCCTTGCAAACAGTTGGACTACATGATCTCTAAAGTACCTTTCACTCCTTCTGTCTGATGACTTCACTTCTCAAAGTTGTTGCTATGGGTGTGTGGGGGAATGGGAGTGCAAAAAACTCTTGGAGGAAATACAAGATGTAAATCCAAAGTAGAAATAGATAAATCAATTAAAGATGTGAATATAATAATGAAGGAGAATTACAGTATAGTGAATATCAATTAATGATTTACCATTATTACTGAATGGCACTGGAATGTTACTGTTTTTCCATATTACTGTTGCTGCTAATTATGTAATTGTACAAATGAGAAAGGACTAGATTTTAAGGGAAATTATGAATGTTTTTTATGACGGTGTAAACTTTTTAAAATGTAACATTTTCAAATTTTTTGAAAGGATCTAATGCTATTAATATTTAAAAGGGCACAAATCCTGAAAAATATTCCCACTAAAGATTTCCTAGTTCATTCACTCTGTTTCCAATTGCATTTCTTTCTTTTTTTTACTTTTTAGGTAAAATTCCAGTTTTATTTTTACTTTTTACTTATCTGTAGTCTATGGGAGTCTAGTTTGTTATTCATAATATTAATCTATTAAATTTATATGTCATCTAACTCCAGTGACTAGAGCAGTTGATTAATTTGAGGGGAGGTTGCAGACTTATTATGACATAGCTTTTTTTTTGAAGAGGAATTATAGGAATCAGCAACTGTGTGAGGAACATTCCCGCATAAACAACTCAAATTGAGAAATTTACAGAATGTTCCTGTTTGGAAAAGTTGGCACTCAAAAGATTTAATCAACTACCTCAAAAGATTTATTTTCAAGAACTTAAAAAGGTTAATTGTTAGAATATATTAATCTAAAAGTCAGCAGTACAGCCTTCATGGGTAATAAATCATCCATAAACCTTGGGAGTCCATGGGGAAGTAAAACAGCAAGTGTAGAGTCTATTTTGCATGTCACACAAAGAAAAAATGTCATGACACAAGGTCCACCATTTTGACTCCTGTCCATGGACACTTATAGAAGTGTCCAGTCACTACTCAAATTGTGTACTCAAATTTTTTATTTTATTTTATTTTATTTTATTTTATTTTATTTTATTTTATTTTATTTATTTATTTATTTATTTATTTATTTATTTATTTATTTATTTTATTTTGACAAGCATATATAAGATAACAGGTAAAAGTGTAAACATAATTTGAATACATGAAAAGAGTAAGTAAAAAGGAATATTAGGATAGGGATGGTAGGCACGCTGGTGCATTTATGCACGATCCTTACAGATCTCTTAGGAATGGGGTGAGGTCAACAGTAGACAGTTTTGGGGTTTGGGGAAGATACACTGCATATGCATATGCAGACACCTCGATAAGTTTGAAAAGTTGGGAGGTTGCTCAAGTGTGCAAAATTTCAATATTGTTATGTATAATCACACAAAAAAATGCAAACATTTTAGCAATAGCACTTAGCAATAGCACTTAGACTTATATACTGCTTCATAGTGCTTTTGCAGCCTTCTCTAAGCAGTTTTACAGAGTCAGCATATTGCCCCCAACAATCTGGGTCCTCATTTTACCCACCTCGGAAGGATGGAACTGAGTCAACCTTAAGCTGGTGAGATTTGAACTGTTGAACTGCAGCTAGCAGTCAGCTGAAGTAGCCTGCAGTATTGTGCTCTAACCACTGCGCCACCTCGGCACTTTTAAGTAATATTAATAAGGGGGATAATTGAAAATTGATGTCCTCATTAAATACATGGATAGTATATCTCTGCACCAAAAATGTGATGATCAATACAATAGATTCATAGGGACGTCCATTATTTTCTCAGATACACTACTGTCTTTAGAGATAGCATCAACTGTATTTGTTACTACCGGTCTTCCCTTCTCAACGTGATAATTTCCAGTTATGTGACACTACAGCTCACATACTAATAATCTCTCGCCTTCAATCCAACGATTTTAATTTTTTATAATTCCTATCTAAGTTTTTAATATATATATATTTTAAATGCGAGTATAAGGAAGCTGTTATCTCCTGAAGGTTTTTCAGTTATAAATTATTTTTACACATATTGGTTCTGGATGAAGATGAAATGTTTTAAATCTAATTAAATGAAATATTTATTCCCCTTCCCCCTCTTGTAACAGCAGGCTCTTTCAAATACTTCCCTTTTATTTAGTACTCTATATGTGGGAATGACCTTGGTAGACTGGGTAAAAAAAAATGCTGCCTGGGGAGCAGATACTGGTAAGAGGGATCTGAGCCTACAGCTAAATAGTAGGTAGAGCAAAAGGCTCAGAAGCAGTGAGGGTTCCTCCCGGTTCGGCCGAGCCGGTAGCGGTGACGATATGACATCACCGAACCGGTTCTCCCCCCCCGCCCTCCCCTCCCACCCCCCACGTTATTCTTACCTTTTATTTGGTCCCACCCCCAATCTATTGCTGCCTCCTGAGTCCCAGCTGGTGACTAGAGGGAAAAAAACTGTTTAAACTCTTGCCGTGGGGCTTCAAAGGGCCGTCCTACAGCTGATCAGTGTTAAAAGCAAACAAATGAGTCGGGTCATAAGTGCGAGGACTGGTCGTAAGTGCGAGGACCTTCCAGAAAAGACTCTGACCAGCTAGCCATGCCCACCTAGTCACATGACCTCCAACCCACACCCACAAAATAAGCCACGTCCACAGACCCGGTAGTAAAAAAAAATTAGAACCCACCCCTGCTCAGAAGGGACCTTTCCTATGTTTTCAGGCTATAAAGGTGACAGCAGAAGAATACTTTCAGCCTTGTAAGATTTTATTAATATAGCCTTACAATAAGGTAGAATTAGTTATCTGGTCATGTTTCCTGCCTAGTCTACTAGGTAAGGCTAATATCAATGTTACAATCTGAAAGTACATTCTCCTGCCTTCTCTTTTACAGCCCAAGAAACTAGGGAAGGTTTCTTCTGAACCTCTTGCCCCACCACTACCCAGCTGCAGGCTATTTTTTTTTTTAATTAATTATTTATTTATTTTGTCAAACATGTATGAGATAACAGGAATAAGTATAAACATGGATATTAATACAGGAAATTGGTACAAATAAATGGGGACAGTAGGACAGGGACGGTAGGCACGCTGGTGCGCTTATGCACGCCCCTTACAGACTTCTTAGGAATGGGGTGAGGTCGACAGTAGACAGTTTAAGGTTAAAGTTATGGGGGGTTGAGGATGTAACGACAGAGTCAGGTAGTGCATTCCAGGCATTGACCTCTCTGTTGCTGAAGTCGTATTTTCTGCAATCGAGTTTGGAGCGGTTTACCTTGAGTTTGTATCGATTGTGTGCTCATGTATTATTGCAGTTGAAGCTGAAGTAGTCATTGACAGATAGTACATTGTAGCAGATAATTTTGTGTACTACGCTTAGGTTATGCTGTCTTTTATCTGACCATTCCCTAGGTAGCATCTCTTTGGAACATTTCCCACATGCCATTTAAAATATCCCACAGCATGATTGCACTTATGAATCCTTGGGGCATGGTGAGCTAGGGGTCATTAAACTCTTGAGAGAAGGTTTCAAATTCCTTCCAGCCTACTTTAAAAGACAAGACATAAGCCATAAATATACACGAGGTTCGCTTAAATGACCGTATCCTAGAATTTGTCACTCTAAACTTTGTCACCCTCAAAAGGATTCAGGTCCTGCTGGAGCTAAATGTGCATTTTTTTTAATTTTTTTATTTTTTTGCTAAATAGGTGAAAGAAGAGCCTGTACCATGTAAAGCAGGTAATCCTATAATCTCCATACAATGTAACTGAAATGGGGCAATGGAATGGAAAATGGAAAAAAGAGAAGATTGAATCTCATTATAGATTTTCATTACCTGGCAACAGTTAGACAATTGGGAAAAATAAATGGGGAGCACAAGAGAAGAACTCACGGATACTTTTGTCTCTTTAATACAAATGTAATAGGCTGTATACCGCCCTGAGTCCTTCGGGAGAAGGGCGGTATAGAAATAAAATTATTTATTTATTTATTTATTTCTCTGAAATGCTAGTTGCAGTTAAAAAGCAGGCAAGAAAGTAGTATTCTCAGTAAGAAGATCATATTCATATTCATTTGTTTGTTCAATTTACTGCCCATCTCAAACAAATTACTCTGGGCAGCTAGTAATTTTAGAAACTCAGCAAAAAGCCATTAAATATAAAACAAAAAGACAATGAGCAGCATCAATCAAAGAAAAAAAAACCGTAAATATGGATCCAATATAAATCTTTCAAGAAAACTATTTCACAGGTTCCAAATGATATTCCACCTGAAAGACTAGAAGCACTGTCATGTTTTCAGAGCTTTGCCAACAGTCCAACTGTCAGACTTCGATGCTATCTCAAAATAAATGAATTTCCAAACTCATTTGGAAGGGCAGGGCCAATATGATCTCTGGAGAGATAAGCATTAATATGTAATGTAAAGTGATCACAAAGCCTCCCTTCCTAGATCCTGCCAGGCGAAACTCTGTAATGGATAGGATTTTCATGATGGATGGGATGGGATGGGTAGACATGATCAGGGAGAAGAGGTCCCTCACCTAATCTGGACTCATGCCATGGAGAGCTTTATAGATTACCACCAGCACCTTGATGTTGTGGCCCGCTGGTGGCCAGTGGAGCTGGCAGCAGAGTTGGACAGTGAGGAGGTTGGGGAGGAACATAAGGCAGTCCTGGGGCCTGGGGAAAGATCAGACGAGAGCTCTGCGTTGGAGGCAGAGAGGGAGCTAGACAGCAAGGAGGCAGAGGAACAGCTGGAGCCCATTCCAGTGTGCGCATGCGGAGAGCTGCCAGAAGACAAGAACAACTAAAAAAGCAGGGTCGACTTGGGAGTAAAGCTACACCTTGGAAGCTACACCTTGGCTCCTCCCATAGGAAACAAAAGAGGAGCTAACAGGGAGTGGGCTTTTGCAGAAAACAATTCATTCATTCAGTCTTTTCAAGAGTGGGAAGATTTGTCTGTGAATCCCAGAGACTCTGTGCCAAGTTTTGCCTTGCACTGCGTTTGGAAACTATTGACATGGCAGCTTTCCAAGCAAGATAAGGTCTGTGTTTATAAATATTCCTCTGAAAGACTGTTTGCCAGGCCTTGCTGACTGTGAATGAAAGGAATTCACAGTCATGTAAATAAAAGGGGTTTTGCCGGGACCAAGACTCTGCTTTGTGCTTTTTAGGGAAGCCTAGGTCAGAACACTTGAATTGATCCCAGAAGCATATTTAAAAACTAGGACAGTTCATAAGAAAACATGAACTTTTGATTGAGAAGTGCACCTAACTGCCTGCACTGCTGCATTTTGCACTCCCTGCAGCTTCCAGATGTTCTTCAAGGGCCTCCCCAGGGAAAACATATTTTGATAGTATATCCAGCAGGTGACTAAGGAATGGGTGTCAGTAAGCAAGCCTCCCAGGCCAGGAAAGATGCAATTGATTTTCTTGGTCAAAGAGGAAATGTGGGTCAAGGATGAAAAATTTTCATCCATTCATACCTGCCTATCGGATAAATCACTGTTCTGCAGTGATTGCATTAATATAATTTGCCACTGAGAGAAACAATTCCCAAGACTACTCCTTCCTTTGGTTTCAACCACCTCAAAGTCGGGATTGGCAAGCCATAACTGAAATCTTAGCACAATTTCAATACGTTTTCTGCCCTGAAGGAAATTCTCTTGATTACCTCCAGCTTCTTTTGGTTAATCAGTTCTGAAGTCGAAAGATCTGGGTCTTATTTGTAGCTCATAAATCCTTGTGAGACCATAATTTCCCTCCTTTGTTCCCAGGTCCCACTTATGATAGCATGCAATCACCATAGCAGTAAGACACCTCTTTATATGAATTACCTTTGGTTATTTCCATTTGTAGACTACTCATTTAGACAAAGAATTACCCTTACAATTCAAATGCCCCTTATCTAATCATCCTTACTTCAGAATGATTAAAATGGCAAAGATTACCCCAGTTGCAAATACAGGAAGAGCTGGTGGCTAATCAGCTCCTTACTGGTTGAAGAGAGAATTGATAAGATGCTTGAGCATCACTGGAAAAGATTAAAATCCGAGAGGCAGAGCCCATATCAAGATTCTCTCTGCTGGCAGATTTTCAACATCTTTATTTTCTCAAAACATTTTATCTCTTGCTTTCCCAGGCTCTGAGTAACATAGAGGGTGGGGCCTCTTATACAGCTCCCCACTTTTCCACTAGGAGAAATTCCCAATGGCTGGGAATCTGTAAGTAACATTTGGCCAGAGCAGGAAAAAAATTACCATATTTTTCGGAGTATAAGACGTTCTAGAGTATAAGGTGCACCTTAGTTTTGGAGGAGGAAAATAAGGAAAAAAAATCTGCCTCTGCCTACCAGCATCCATCGGTATTCATCTGGCTAGCATCCTGTCGGTATGTGAGAGAGTTGAGGGCTGTTTGGAAACTGAAACAGTATTTGCTGTGTGAGCAACAAGGAAGGAGACAGCAAGGAGCCTGGGCATGGCTTAGGTCAACTGTTCTAAAGCTGCATGCTGTGCTGATCTCTGAAACTAAAACTGAAACTCCTCTCCTCTGCTTGTGTTTTACTTGTATTTACTACCATGTTGGAAAACCTGCTTTTGGTATTGTATATTTGCTTAATCTGCTATATTATATATAAAGAGAAGTTATTGAATCCTGCTGGGTCAGTTACTTGTGTGTGCTTTCTGGATGTGATTGCTGCTGCAAACTCTGACAGTCCATGCAGCAAATAGCGAACAACCAGGTTAGCTTAGCACATTATTGCAGCCTGATTCAGTACGACCAGCTGATTGGCGGGTGGATCGCCCTCCCGGAATACCCCCAATCAACTGTTCTAGGCTGCAGGGATTGCCACACACCATTGCCGCCTCCATGCCTCGCGTTTTTGGTTACATTCTGTGTATAAGACCCACCCAAATTTTCACCCTCTTTTTGGGGGGGGCGGGGTGGGGGGAGTATGTCTTATACTCCAAAAAATACAATATGTCATTCCTTATTAGGATGTTTGGGTTTATATTCTCTGGCTAACTTTATCTCTGCCATTCTTCTCATGACATCAAGATTTTTGTCACAGGCAGTAAACGTTCAGAGAGAAAGAACAATAGAGATTTGACGTGCACCAACAAATACAACTTTTATAGAAGCCCAAGTACAGTACTCAACATTGGGAAGGAGCAAAGATTCTGCTATGTTAGGTCTGAAACATTATTATTACTATTGCTACCAATGAACACATCCCAAATTTGTTTTAATATTAAGTCTCAACTTAGACATCCAACCTTCCACTCATCTGATTATACATTATAAACCATTCTGTTTAAACATTTGCACCTGCATTCCTCTGATACGGTCAGGCCTTCAAGTGCCCTTACACAGGCACCCTTTCAACCGTCTAATAGCCTTTGCAAAATGATCCGAGGGTCAATAGCACACCAAGAAATTAATGAGTAAAATGAGGCTTGAAAGGAAGCTGTGACTAGCATGAAGAGTAACATCATTACCAGCTTTCGGCAGAGCAACTTTAGTGCAATTACACATCTAAAATTATATTTATAATTAGCGAATGGAAAGCAGTTTCAGATCAAAAAGCTTAATTTTGGATCAGAACTCATCCTCTTTCTTCCTCTCTCAGCAGGGCGAAATTTTGTTCCTTTCTTTCCAAATTACAACACGGCCTGATGAACTAACATCCAAGCAAGCGCTTATTACATATCACATTGCACAAGACTGATGTTCTTTCACAACTTCCTTTTGTTATAGTATATGTAGTTCTAGTTTTTATAGTGGGGTCTAGGAGTATAATCAAATAAAATTAATTTAATCTGAGGGAATGGAGATTGATGCTGTTTAGAGTTATTGCAGACTTTCTCAGGCTCCGTAATGCTACAGTGTTGGAATCCTGTAGTATATGAGATCTTATTCTGTTGTGCCTTAGAAGAGGGAGGGAGGGAGGGAGGGAGGGAGGGAGGAAGGAAGGAAGGAAGGAAGGAAGGAAGGAAGGAAGGAAGGAAGGAAGGAAGGAAGGCAAGGCAAGGCAAGGCAAGGCAAGGCAAGGCAAGGCAAGGCAAGGCAAGGCAAGGCAAGGCAAGGCAAGGCAGGCAGTGTAGGAAGTTAGCACCCACCCCTCTCCTAGGAAAATGAGATATTTTAGGAAATATTAAAGGGGCAGAATATTTCCCCTAAAAGGGAGGCAGAAACTCAGCCCCTTCACCTTTGTCAATGGGCCATAAAGGCCTGGGCCAGTCTATTCTACATAACAAAGATCTACCTCCTTCAGACAGAGCCATAGTAGGAATTGCCCAAAACTCTTTCATTACATCATCAACCAGCAAGAGTCAACCAAGCCTGGGACTCAAAAAACAACCTACAAAGTTATCCCTGCATGGCCCCATGGGAGTCTGACAACCAATCAGAATACAAGCTCAAATTCAAAGCCCAACAGAGAGTATAAATCTCTCTCTCTCTCTCTCTCTCTCTCTCTCTCTCTCTCTCTCTCTCTCTCTCTCTCTCTCTCTCTCTCTCTCCCCATGTGCCTTTTTGCCCAGGACCTCAAAACCATGTGGTCCTGTCCACCATTAAACCATCTTTTCAAGCAGTCTCCATGTTTCCAGTGTTTTTCTCCCCACTTGGAACTGAACCCAGATGGACATTTCTTCCAACAGAAGGAAGGAAGGAAGGAAGGAAGGAAGGAAGGAAGGAAGGAAGGAAGGAAGGAAGGAAGGAAGGAAGGAAGGAAGGAAGGAAGGAAGGAAGGAAGGAAGGAAGGAAAAGGAAGGAATGAATCTTATTTCTATTGATGCCTTTGTATTCTACTTGAACATATGTAATTAAGGGCGGGTGGCACACAAATATAATATATAAATTAAGAAATACATCTAAGAAATACAGATAGTTCTTGATTTATGACCATTCATTAAGTGACCACAGCACTGAAAAAAGCAGTGACTTACAACTGGTCTTAGCACGTATGAGCATCCCAGAGTCCCTGCAGTCACACGATCGAAATTCAAGTGCTTGGCAACTGGCATGAATTTATGATGGTTGCATCATTCAGGTATCATACAATTGCCATTTCCAATCTTGTGACAGGCAAAGTCAATGGGGGAAGCTGGATTCATTTAACAATCATATGATTTACTTAACAACCATGGTGATTGACTTAACAAAGTGACAACATGACAAAAAGTTGTAAAATCAGGAGCAACTCACTTAATGAAGCGTTAATTAATGATGCAAGTTTTAGTCCCAACCTTAGCCATAAGTCCAGGGCTCCCTGTATGGTTGGGTATGTTTCCTACAGCAGTGGGTCCCAACCTTTTGGGTGCCAGGCACTGGTTCCATGGAGGGTGGTTCTTCCACAGACTGGGGGCGGTATGGTTTCACATGCTGCCTGGATCCCACGCATGTGCAGATGGACCCTCATTTGCTTGCATAGCCCAGTTCCTGGTGGGCCACAGCCTGATGACAGTCCCCAATCCCCCTGCCCTACAAGGATCCTGTTTTATCCATACTGAACACCCCTTCTATATTTCCTAAACATACTTCAAGAAATCATGTAGTCTTATCGTAAGGTAGGGGTCAGCAATCTGTGGCTCCAGAGCTGCATGCAGCTCTTTGGGCCCTCTGCTGTGGCTCCCTGTCAGGTGATCCCACCACTGGCTGGCCCCACCCCTCGCCCTCCCCTCCCAGTCACTCCTCGCCTGGCCTGAGAAGGTAAGGGCACTGTCAGGGGATGGAGAAGCGGCTAGGGCAGAGACAGAGAGATACAGAGAGTGGGGGAGAGAGAGAAACAGAGAGAGAGAGAGAAAGAGAAAGAGAGAGAGAGAGAGAGAGAGAAAGAGGGAGAGAGGGAGGGGAAAGAGACCTATGTTAAAAGGATTTTATGGTTCCCAGTGTTTTTTAACAACTGGTTCTCTGCCCTAATGACCGGCTGGGTAGGCATGGCTGGAGGTGTCATGTGACTGGTGGAAGTGAGTGACATCAAGTTGGCCATGCCCACCCAGGTTTTGTGGCTCCTGGTGTTTTCTTTTCTGTGGGAAACGGGTCCAAATGGCTCTTTGAATATTTAAGGTTTCAGAACCTTGTCCTAAGAGACACTACACAGTATCTAAAACATATCAGAAATAACTCTGGATGGAATTTGATTTTTCTCGCCACCTCCTTTTTTCCCCCTATGAATTTATATAATTTCAGGTAAATTCAATCATTATCAAACAAATTAAATTTGATCCTATTATAATAATAAATATATAATACTGTTTTTTCTCAGAACAGTTTTCTATACCTATACAGTACAGTATGTAATTTGTTGCTGCAGTGCCTGTGCTATCTATATATATATAAAAGCAAAATACCACTCATGCATCATCACAAAATCTCCAGAACTGTAAAGCCTACAAACTTGAAATTTGGCACATATGTCCCTCTTGGCTTCTAGGCATTCGCGAAGAAAGGATTTTTCAAAATGACCATCAGATCATTAGTATTTCTTATATTATTATTAACACGCTCTGATGCTAAGGAGTTAGATATTCTACTCCTCCTTCCCACCTGGAAAGAACTCTGTTCCAACTGCCACTTGGGCATGGGTATGGCCAGCATGTGACTCATCTGGCCTGCGGGCTGGGAATTTAGGCATTCTACTCCCTACCTGAAAGGGAGAGAAGGGGATAAGATAGGAGAAGCTTCTATGGGGCAAGCTTGAAGGAGAGAAGGGGATAGGAAAGGATCAATGGGGCCAGCCTAAGGGAGAGAAGGGGGACAGGAGAGAAGAGGCTTTTGTGGGGCAAGCCTGAGGGAAAGAAGGAAAGAGGAGAGGTCAATTGTAACTACTCATTAATTTTCAAGCTGTAAGTGTCGATTTATCAAGCCCGATCACATACTTTTGTAGCGGAGCACGGGTATCCAGCTAGTTTCAGATATTCTTGAAATCTATATTTATTTGATGGTAAATACACTGCAGATTAAATATTTTCCTCTGTTAATGAAAGTCTGATTTTAATTTTATTCGCTTTAATAAGCAAAGTGGATCTAAGGCATTCAGTTTGTTATATCTGGGTTTACAAATAAACATGCCTTTTTAAATTTGACTAAATATGTCTGCAATATGGAGCTATTACAAAATGTGGTTAATTATGTTGTGAATTAAACAGATTGGCATATTAGCTAATGGAATCCTTCTTTTCGCTCTCAGAGCTGAGAGCAAAGAAAAAGAATTTAAAAATATTGATAAGGAATCTATACATAGAAATGGGGATGGAATTTCTGCATACATGTCTGTCTCCTGTTTCTCTGCCTGAGATATGTTGATAGGATATGTTCTCCTCATAAGCAGAGGTCATTGTATGGTGGTATTAATAGACTGCAGCTAAGGAGGTCCTCAATGTCTGACCATGTGATCAGAATTCAGGTGCTTGGTAACTGGCATGGGGGGAAGCCAGAGGTGGGTTTCAGCAGGTTCTGACCAGTTCTGGAGAGCCAGTAGCAGAAATTTTGAGTAGTTTGGAGAACCAGTAAATACCACCTCGGACTGGCCCCACCCCCATCTATTCTCTCCTCCCGAGTCCCAGCTGATCAGGAGGAAATGGGGATTTTACAGTATCCTTCCCCTGGAGTGGGGTGGGGTAGGGTGGGAATGGAGATTTTACAATATTCTTCCCCTGCCACACCCACCAAGCCATACCACACCCACCAAGCCATACCCACAAAACCGGTAGTAAAAAAAATTTGAAACCCACCACTGGGGGAAGCTGGATTTTTTTAGTGACCAGGTTGATTTACTTAAGAACCATGATGAAAAGATTGTAAAATCAGATGGGATTTAATTTAATGACCACGTTGCTTAGCAATGGACATTCCAGTCCCAATTGTGATCATAGGTATATGCTGAATCGTGCAGCTTACTTGTGACAGATGCCAATTCATGTAAATTCTTCGCATCAGTTGAATGCTATTGTCCTTCTTTTGTTTTTACCCCTTTGTTGAAGTTTTGTGTGGGTTTATTGTTCGTTTGTATATTTATATCCTACCTTTATTATTTTTGCAAATAACCCAAGACAGCGAACATACCCTGCAAAACTTCCTCCTCCTCCTTTTGTCCCCACAACAACAATCCTGTGAGGTTGCTTGGGCTGAAAGACAGTGACTGACCCAAAGTCACTCAACTGGTTTTATGTCTCAGAAAGGACCCAAACTCACAGTCTCCTAGCCTGATGTCTTAACCCCTGGACCCAACGGGCTCAGTTGTCTCAATTATTGTTCTGCACTCTTGGCTTTGGGATAAATCGATGCAAAGCAAATTTTTAGAATGTTATAAATAGATCTGGGAATATCATCAGATGATTGATAGGTGAATGATACCGGTTTTCACTTGCATATCTGTTGTTGGAGCTGACGCTCCGTGCTCCCCATCACCTTTTAAGCAGCATACAGCTCAAGTGCAATCACTCAGTTATCCAATTAACCCGTATCCTTCCTCTCCCTCCCCAATCCATCACAAGCCGCTTCAGTTGTTCCGCGCTGCTCCGTCTTTCCTTAAAGTGATGGATGGTGATAAACTGCTTCAGTGCATGACCCTGACGTCATCTAGCATGCAGCTGGGTAGTCCAAGTGAAAGGCATGCCTCGGGGCTGACGACCCAGGAGAGCAGGCACACAGGAAGGGTGGTCGGCGGAAGTGTGCAGCAGCGGAATGGCAATCCCCACATGAATGGCAGCCCCAAGTACCGTCGCAGGACTGGGGCTGACATTTTGCAGGAAACAATTCCTATGTTCATTGGTTTCAGGAGTGTGAAGATCTGTCCATGAATCTCAGAGACTCTGTGCCAAGTCTTTCCTTGCACAGCACTACATTTGGAAAATATTTACATGGCAGCTTTCCAAGCTAGATAAGGTCTGTGGTCATAAATTCACCTTTGAAAGACTGTTTGCCAGGCCTTTGCTGAAGGTGAATGAGAGGAATTCACTGTTTATTTAATAAAAGGGGTTTTGTCGGGACCAGGATTCTGCTTCGTGCTTTTTGGGGAAACCTAAGTCAGAACACATTGAGCAGTGCTAGTGATGTTATCTAGTTTGTTAGTGATACCTCTGCAAGAACCCTGAGCTACACATATTCTCCTCCATCAGAACCATTGGGAATCTCATGGGGAGCCTGCATAATAGTTGTATTATCTTTAGATGGGTGTTCTCCTTTCCTTTTTTTAAAAAAATATTTTATATATCCCGTATTTATTTATTTTAAAAGTGTTTTAATACTTTTTGTATTGCTTTAACTATTGCTGGACACTGCCCAGAGTCACATTATTGAAATACAGCGCTATATAAAATGAATAATAAATGTCAAGGAAATGCCTATTACACAATGGATTTTCCTCCTAATCTAAGTCTTAAAATACTCAGCATTTTGCTCTCCATGCAATTTCTGTAGCACAAGGATAATAAGGAAATGCACATTTATTATATTTCTCCTTTGCTGTTTCTATTATGTGTACAAAATAACCCCCTATTATTCTTTGGCTTAAACAGCAGCATTAACTTCCACACCAAATGTTCTCAAAAATATGTCTAAGACAGTCTCTAAAATCTAGGCATCCAATCTACAGAAGGAAAAAAAAAATTCCTAATGCTCACATTTTGATTTTGAGATTTGTATAGTTATAGAGACATTTTAGGATCATGCTATATGTAAATAAAGATTAGTCATTGGCATTCATTTATTGTACATCTGTTGAGTATTTACGTATTTCTAATTAAATCAACCAAGGACACTTTTAGGTTGAAAACTAATTATTTTTCTGGAAAGTAAGAGGAAAGCCCATGAGGTTTTTTTGGCTGCATCCTCATCATGTGTAGCAATTCTGTTAATCAAAAATATTGTCTGATCAGTGTATAACAGGAGTTTTTTTTTCCCCTTAATAATTAAATGATGCCTTTTAAATTTGAAATTGCCTTGTTATCCAGCTAATATTACTTACCGGCTCTATGATGGCTTCCATATATAATTAATTTACCATTTGATCCATTTAAAAATAAATGAGAAGTGTTATATCCCTCATCATCAAAATTCAAGCAAAAGAGACAGGGAAATCCGAAAAAAAATGAATCTACCATTTGATCACTTCCAATTGATCCACACCACCCACTCTGAAAATTTAATCTTCACCAATGCAAGAATTTGCCAGTAATAACCATGTTTCCCTGAAAATAACACCCTGTCTTATTTTTTGCCACCAAAAAAAAGGCATCAGGTCTTATTTTCGGGAGAGGGGGTGTCGTCCACTGACTCATTTCACTTGTTCTTCCCAGCCTCTTTTTCACTATCAGAGGCCTTCAGGAACTTCTTCATCCAGCAAGGCCTTCCTGAAGGCTTCTGCAGCCAATAACAGAGCTCCGGATTGATCCGGAACTCTGTTATCGGTTACAGAGACCTTCAGGAAAGTCTTGCCAGCTGCAGAAAAAATGGGCCAAGGTGTGCAAGGCCCCATGCCCACCCTAGCTTAATTTTTACCTAGAGTGAGCAGGGTCCTAATTAGGATTTATTTTGAGGGTAGGGCTTATATTGGGTGCACATGTAAAAATCAAGCTAGGACTTACTTTCTGAGTAGGTTGTATTTTCAGGGAAAGAAAGTAGTAGAAGCAGGAGCTAATATCCAATTAATGAAGAGTATTATATCAAACAATGATAATAATTTTGCCCAGATAATATTGATATCCAAATATGCATTGCTCTTTAATACTGAGTTCCATTAAGAATACTGAGTTCCATTAAGAAGAGGGGACTATTCACTGAAAAAAATAATCATTAAAACGGATGACTAATGAAGAGTTTTCAGAAAAAGATTGAGGTCTCGATTCATATTCGACGTGTGCACCATCTCATCTATCATCTACATTAGAAATGGAGATCTGTGCTTCATTTATTGCAGTAATCTAGGTCTGCTGTTGAAACAGTGTCCAGAATAGCATGCTTGCTGATTCTACTGTCCACTGATTTGTAACAATCAATCAAATTCTGCTCTTCTTCTTCCTTAGCTAAAAAAAAATAAATAGAATAACAACTTCTGATGGCTAAAGGAACACAAAGAAGTTTTCTAGACAACAAAACAGAAGCCTTTCTCCTTCTTCTGAATCCTTTTAGGCTTCCCAGCCTAGTCTCCACCCCTGTGATATCTTAATGGTCTTCTATTTAGAACTTGTTCAGCAATTTTTAAGTTCCATCTACTTAGTAACTGATAACTTGATAGTACAGTGGTTTAGTGCACCCTGTTATTAACACAGCTGCCTGCAATTTCTGCTGGTTCGAATCTCTCCAAGGCTCAAGGTTGACTCAGCCTTCCATCCTTTCTAAGGTAGGTGAAATGAGGACCCAGTTTGTGGGGGCAATAAGCTGACTTTGTATAAAATATACAAAAGAATGAAGGCTATTGCTTAACGCATTGTAAGCCGCCCTGAGTCTCCGGAGAAGGGCGGCATATAAATCAAATTAAAAACAAACAAACAAACTGATATCTCTTAATATCAGATAGTTCCATCTTAGTAGTTCCATCTACTTAGTAACTTATATCTCTTAGTATCAGATAGTTCCATCTACTTAGTATCTGATCTCTCTCTCTCTTTCTCTCAAATGTTATGAAATTTCTCTTCATAGGAAGGATGAAAGTTGAGTCTTGAGAGAATAAATTCATGGAAGGACAGCTGAGCAACCACCTATTAACGTTCAGCAGAAAATGTTTGCAGTTGAATTGACTCGTTAACCAGTCTTTGGTTCTCTGCCCCACAGGTTAGTTTTTCTTTTACAGTTGTAGTTTAGATTGAATTGGTACAGACGTAATAATCAATATGACAAACCAGGGTTAACTCTGCTTCTCTATGTACCAAAGTGATCAGTGCCGGGAAAGTACACAGAGGCTGAATTCAATGAGTAAAGGGCAATGCCCCTGCCTGTAAGACCAATATTGCTGAACACTGCCTAATTCTTTGTAGCAGCCTTTGGAAACTGGAGCTCATGTTGGTCTTTCCAGTTCCTTTGCTAACACTCCAGTTTATAAAAACTCCAGTTCTGCAGGTGGCAGGCAGGGTTGTGAGCTAGGATTTGTTGTAGCTGTTTTGGGAGCTTGCAAGAGAGCAAGAAATAAATTGAGCCAAGGACAAAACTTAAGGGATGTCTTAGTTGAGCATACCTCCTGAGATGTATTGCCTTTAAGAATTCCAGGAGCATGGTTTGTTGTTGTTGTTTTTTTAAAAAATCCACTTAAAAGAAGCATTGCAATAAAAGACAATCTATTTCCTCTTATATTATCCTTCGATGATGCTGTAACATGGAGATGCTGAGAAATAATGTTAGTATATATTCAGAGCAAGCCTGACTATGAGGCCCTCATTGCAATTTTCCCCCTAAATTATCTATGTTCACTTAAAAAGTGAAATATAAGGCTGCCAAACCTTGATGGCAGTGCCAACTATCAAACATATTTCTCCCAAATACAATGTGCTTAATCATTCCAAGAGAACAAACATTCTGAAATGTAAGGAAGTCATGTAGCAACCAAATATATCCATCATATACGAAACAGAGGACGCCTTTTAAACTATAGCAAAACACTGTGACTGCTATCCGTCAAAAGTTCCTTTTAATTTATTCAGTAGTAAGCCACAGCTAATAAAAACCAAATTATTTTTTAATATCCCACATCTTTGAGATGTGCCTCAAGCTTTGCCGGATAATATAAAGTTCATGGTTTATTCAGCCACAGCAGCTGTTGTAAACCCTAAGCTGTCACTTATTTTCGAGCTTCGGCAAAAGATTTATCATCTGATTTCATATGCAGCATATATTTAACCATCAGATCAAGAGTTAAGGTAATCACGTTCATGTTTTATTGGGCATCAGCAGCAAAAGAAAATTGGCGACGTGGCAGTACAAGCATGAAGGTTTAAATGGTGAAGTTTTTTTTAAAAAAAAAATCATAACCCTTTTTATACTGATTATAATTAGAGGAATTGTGATTTCCATGCCCTGCTGACTCTGTCTATTGGGTTTATGACAATTTGCCATGGCCAATACACCATGGCCAACGCACCATGGCCAATGCACCATGGCCAATGCACCATGGCCAACTTGCTGTGGCCAACTCGCTGCTGAATATATCACCACGAGCAACTCGCCATGGGACAACTCATTGCAGGACAAGAGTTACACTAATATCAAAGAAATGGTGGAATAGAATCATTAAAGAAAGGATACAAAAGGAGGGGCAGAATGAAATGTGAATGACAAAAACTAAAATATTTTTTTCATTTATTTTAAATAATTAAATTGAATTGTTAAATAGCCCTGTAGCAATGAATTGCAGGCTGTGGTTGGCTGCAGTGAATTGGCTGCGGCAGTCATCCCATTCCAGTCTCTACTTGCTCACCTTTTCTTCTCTGATTTGAATCATTCATATGCTTAGCCGATGTTTTCATAAACAAGAGCCCTTATTGGTCACCTTGGGCCCAGTTGTACTGGAGAGCCAGATATTTCTGGTGTAAAGATGTATTCTATACTTTTCTTTGGCCGTGCTAAGATTATTTCATTAACTTAAATTCAACCGATCAATCAATCGTTTCTATACTGTCTTTCTTAGACTTAGACTTAGAATAACTTCATTGTCACTTTAAATGTACAGTAGAACCTCTGGTCACGAACATTTCTGACCATGACCAAATCGGGTTCTGACCAAAAAATTAACATTTTTTTCCTGGCTGATTTCCCCTTCCGTGCCAGATTATTTTTTTTGTTTTGTAAGCACCAAATTTCCAAAATTAGGTTCGGCTCACGACCAAATCAATATGTGACCAAAGTTATGGAACACATTATGGTCGTGACCAGAGGTTCTACTGTACACTAATTGGCATACATTAAAATGAAATTCCGTTGCATACAGCTCTCAAAGGTTCTCCACCTCTAATATACACTACATAAACATGACAAAATAAATAAATAAATACAAAATTATGCATCCACCCACAGATATTATATGATACAGAGAAACAACACCGTCTACTTTGGATGTATACATGTACATGGCGAGAGAAACAAATCTTGGAAGTTTACCAGACAGATGGCATTCCTGGTGATGGTCATCAAGGAATGTACCAGTGGTGGGTTGCTACCGGTTCACCTCAGTTTGGGCAAACCAATAGTAGCAGTGGTGGGAGGCTCCGCCCACCTGCCCAGATGTCATCAAATATGCTCTGCGCACGCGCAAACAAACCAGTAGCAAAGGTAAGTGAAACCCACCACTGGAAAGTACAAATAAAAGTAAAATCAAACAGCAGAAACATTAACAACAATAAGCTAATATTTATACACGCTTTATAGGCATTAGCATTGTAAATATTTTAATACATATAAGCCACTTATTAAAATCCCTGCATGTCCACGAAGAAAACTAAGGAAAACAGCTATACAGGACAGAGTTTCTTGTGACAATAACCAATTATGGAAACCTTCCAGCTGTGGCTTATTTGATTCTTCTGTTTTATGGGGACTTTTTAAACTGTTTCTTTATGGTGCTCCAAATACTGTGCAGCTTTCTTGAGTTTAGGACTGTTTGTAATATGAATGGCTACATGTTCTGCGTATCTCAGTTAGAAACGTTTCTGTGTTGCATTTTAATTTTTAAAAATATGGCATTTTTAACATGGAGGTTTGTTATTTTAGTCTGGAAACTACAAAAGAGTATTTGCTCAATGGCCCAAGTGCAAGTTAACCTCAGAGGTGTGTCCGCTCTTCAACATTTTCCAGCTTCCTGATGAACATGACTGCTTTTCTCCAAACTTAAATAGATCAAATATAGCATTGGTACCAGGGGTGGTATTCATTTACCTTTGCTACTGAAGAGCCTACCGTGCATGCACAGAACATAAAAAATGGGACGTGATGACGTCTGAGAGGGTGGGCGAAGCCTCCCGCAGCCGCTGCTACCAGTTCACCTAAACCGGATAGAACCGGCTGAATACCACCACTGATTGGTACAAATAGCACTTGCTCATCAGCATTTCACCAGTAGAATTCAGCAATACTTTCAATATTGTAGCTGTATGATGAGCAGGATTTTGGTCCAGTGGTGGGTTGGTTCCGTTTCGGACTGGTTCGCAAGAACCGGTAGTAAAACTGGTGGGAGGCCCTGCCCACCACCCCAGATGTCATCATCAGCAATCTGCGCATGCGTAGAAGCTTATGCGCATGCTCAGAAGCAAGGCACATGCGATCCCGTTGTGAACCAGTAGTAAAGGTAAGTAGAACCCACCCCTGTTTTGGTCCCGTATAGATCTAACAGGATGATGATCTTAAATTTAAGGCAAGCACAAACGCACGTGCACATACCTGAAAGGGGACACTAAACAGTCTTTCCTCTTTAGAATTTTCTCGATGAATTTACTTATTTTAAAGTTAAATTATTTTGGTTGGAAATCTTTCTTCCAGAGAAATAGCAATAGCACTTAGACTTATATATCATTTCGTAGTGCTTTACAGCCTTCTCTAAGCAGTTACAGAGTCAGCATATTTTGTCTCCAAAATATCTGGGTCCTCATTTTACTGACCTCAAAAGGATGGAACCTTGAGCCAATCAGGATCAAACTCCTGGAGTAAACAGTGAGTTAGCCTGCAGTACTGCATTCTTTTTTTTTTTTTTATTGAAAAGGTTTTCAAATACAAATTTTTCCCCCTTTTTCCCCCCCCTCCCCCCCCTCCCTAACCCCCCCTCCCCACCCTTCCCCCCCTGTGACTTCTTCGTAACAAAAAAAAACCCTAATTCATAACAGATTACTTACTCCCTCCTCAAAATACTGACCTTTACTTACTAAGAGTATTATAAATCCCCCTTTATCCATACATTTCAGAAAAGAAGAAGAGAAAAAAAAAAACAAAAAAAAACAAACACATTATACTATAACTATTATAAAATAACTCTAATTTAGCGTAATAGTGTTTTATATCTATGCATTATTGCAACAATTCAAAACCACCTTCCACTTTAAAACTATACAATAAGTCCTACTTTAATAACATTTCAAAGCGGGCTCCCCATAAAATCTAATTTAACATTTATTCCACTCTATCCATTTCCTCCACTCCCCTAAATGTATCACTTAAAAATCCCTTTTCTTAAACTAATCAATCTGTAGCTAGCTTATTCACCCACTGTCTTACAAATTTACCATACACAACAATTCTTGATATCTTTAATTCACTGCCCACACTACTTAAAAATATATATATATATATATATTCCATTATATCTAAATAAAAAAAGAAAAGACAATAACTTTAAATTTATAGTCCATATAATATCTTCTTGAAGTCTTTCCACTGGATTGTTAAAACCAACATCCATAATAGGGTGACATAGCTTGCGGATGCAACAGTTTATTCAAGATCTCCAATCATATCTGCCCCCATCAGTAGTAAACATCTTCTTATATATATAAAAGTAAAAACAACCACCCGAGTGACATTATAATTGTATTCCATATAATAATAATTGTGGGTTTCATCAGGATTATTAATTTCCATCATCGTATTGGGTAACAACCCGATCTTCTGCATGTCCCAATGTGATTCTCTTGCCTTATAATTCAAGATAATTATAATATATTTATCAACACAAAAAGAAGTTGCAAAGTAGATAATTCAAAACCATCAATTTGAGGCTCTTTCCATGTCCCAAAATTACGGCAATGCAGAGATCTGCCACTATCCTCAGGATGATATTGACCAATATGTCGCCTCCTCTATGTTTTCACATAATCATTCATATTTTAAAATCACTGGCTTCACTGTTGCTTGGATTAGAAATTTCTATTTTTGTACAACCTATTTCTTTTTTTGTTTTCTTTTTGTGGGTTTGACCTCCATCCTAATTTTTTGTGTCTCGCATTTCTTTTTTATCCCTTGTATATCCTCTAATTGGTTTCCATGCTTGTCCTTGCCTTGATAAGTCATCACATTAAAATCAGATGGCACTTCTCTCAAATTTGTAGATAATCCAGCTGGGGTATCCGATAAATCCAAAGGCAATTTATCTGGTACAGTCTCTGTCTTTAGTTCCAGCTCCTTCTGCTTATCCTGTATTATATCTGAAGACGTTAAATTCATTTTCAACCTATTTTGATAAAATTCTTCCGCCCTTTCAACAGTATTTAACTGGTATCTTTCTCCTTGATATCTCAATATAATACCAACTGGGACGTCCCACCGGAATTGAATATTTCTCCTTTTTAACTCAGACACCAGAAAGCCAAATTTCTTCCTTTCCATTAGTATCTTAGGTGGGAGTTCCTTGTAAATCCAAATCTTTCTTCCATACAATTGCAAATTAGAATTGAAGGAATTTTGCACAATTTTATTCCTAATTTCTTTATCTGAAAAATAGATTACCACATCTCTAGGCAATTGCCTTTGCTTGGCAGTCCAGGAGTTTATTCGATAAGCTCTATCAATCCTACAAAACACTTCCTCAGGTTGAATCTTTAAAATCCCAGCTAGAAATTCAGAAGATATTTTCCTTAAGTCATCTCTGTTATTTTCCTGCAAACCTCTAAGTCTTATTGCATATTCTGTGAAATTATATTGTATCTTTAGAACCTCTTTTTGAATCCTCTGTTCCAGATATTCTACATTACCAGACTTTTGGTCAGCATCCATTTTAAATTTTTCTTCTGAACTATAATCCTGAATATTTAACAAATCATTTTCAATTTTTTGAATTCTATTGTCCAATTTATCTTGAATTTCATCCATTTTTGACTCTAGTAAATTAGTATTTGTATCCAACCGAATCATGAATTCTGACAATTTTAAAATTTTTTGCTGCAAAAAGTCAAACTTGGATTTCACCAATTCCTTAGTTTCCTGCTTAAATTTTTCAAGTTGCTGATTCACAATCTCATCCCTTCTTTCAATCTCCTCTAAGAGAAATTCTATTATATTAAAATCAGGTTTCTGGGACTGAAGAGTTAAAACTTGTTGCTTTAAATTCTTAGTGGGGGAATCCCCCCCCACCTATTTGTTTGTCTGACTTCACAAGCCTCAGTGCCATGTTTCCGCCTAAGCAGGCTTTGTTAGAAGAAAAAAAAAAAAACAAGACAAAAGACTTCCAGCCAGCAACACTCAAGCCTCCAGGGAAAAAAGAGAAAAACAAAAACAGGAGCGGAGTTTTGTCTACAAATGTAGCCAGTGGTATTTATTCCGCTACATTGTAATAATAAAAAACGGAAGAACTTTCCCTCTCAAACTCTTCTCCAGCCGCGGCAGACGCCATTTTAAAAAGAAACTTTTTTCCTCTTTCTCTTCCTCTATTCTCTTAAGTAATTTTTAAAAGATAAGTAAAATACTTGCGCTTCAGTATTACAGGTCCAGCTCACATTTTCTTTGAGTAATCTGTCAAATTCGCAGGCTTGCTTTTGACGCCTGGCTCTGCATTAGCAGAGGTCTCCCAAAGCCCGGAGTAGCGGCTGGGGATATGGGGCATCTCATCCGCTCCATCCCAAAAGTAAAAGAAAAACTTTTGGGACTCTGCAGAGAGTTCTACCCACCCCTGCCGGCTCTATCTCCGTTTCCTCATGGGAACGGAGTTTTTTCGAGCCGCCGTTCCGTTGTGAAGGCGGCTCTGACAGGCAGTGGAAGCTGACGATCCCAAAGGAACGTCTGGCGGCGGCCAGCAGCAAACAGGAAGTCCAGTTGCTTCTTCATGAAGAGCCTAGTACTGCATTCTTCATGGACAGATTATTACCTGTTTCTTACTGAGAGGTATCTCATTTTAACTTTATTTTTGCATCCCATTGAGTTTATGAGTTACTGAACTGGAACAGACTTGGTGAAAAAAATATTTTTTTTCTTTGTTGCATTCATATTGAATTTCTCATACATCCACACAATTTCTAGCTCACAAAGCAGCTGAAACCAATTTTGGTGGAGGGTTAATCAGGAGAAAGTTAGGTACCATATTGTAAAAAGAGGAAGAGCTTGAAAGAAAGAAAATCAACTTTAAAAAGAATTGATGTGCAGAATATTCCCAGACTAAGAATATAGTATATTGGATGATTGTTGTTGACTGATTAAGTGTGTGTGTGATCTTGAATAATTGGTCAATTGCTCTAAGCTATATGGGAACATTGACATTTGTGCAGAACAAATGGCAGTGTATTACCACACCACAGCAACACAAGCCTTGCTCTTTTTTTTAAGAAGAGTTTGCATTTTGATGACATTTTTGCCTAGGAGTTAATTCTACTAAACATTTCAGTAAACAAGTAATGGAGAATTTTACTTGTGACTCCGGTGTCTTCCTGTGCAATAATGTGCAGAAAAGACATCCAAAAGTGAGGTTTGGGAATCTAAAACTCATGAAGGATATCCTTATGTTTATTAATTGTATTACATAAGAGAATGGAAACTGGCATGAATTATGAACATGTAAAATTGGAAGCTAACAAAATGGAAACGGCCATTTCCCAATCTACTTCTCTTTTCAGGTCATGTATTTCCCCACCTCTTAATATGGATGGACCAATGTTGTAGATGTCCTGAATACAGTGTTAAATGTAGTAGTAGTTGTTGTTAGCTGCGAAGTCATGTCCAATCCATCGCGGCCCCATGGACAATGTTCCTCCAGACCTTCCTGTCCTCTAACATCCTCTGGAGTCCATTTAAGCTCATGTCTACTGCTTCAGTGACTCCATCCAGCCACCTCATTCTCTGTCGTCCCCTTCTTCTTTTGCCCTCAATCTTTCCCAGCATTAGGCTCTTCTCCAGTGAGTCCTTCCTTCTCATTAGGTGGCCAAAGTATTTGAGTTTCATCTTCAGGATCTGGCCTTCTAAAGAGCAGTCAGGGTTGATCTCCTCTAGGACTGATTGGTTTGATCGCCTTGCAGTCCTAGGAACTCGCAGGAGTCTTCTCCAGAACCATAGTTCAAAGGCCTCAATTCTTTGGTGCTCAGCCTTTCTTATGGTCCAACTGTTAAGTGTAGTAACTTACTGCATCTTCAGTTTCTTTACATTCTCATTTCTTAATTGTTGTAAGCCAGATTCACATAAAATGTGCACCAGTTGATTAATATATTGAAAGAATATGGAAGTGAGATTACAGGTGGAAAGGAACTGTATGTATGTTCTGATAAATATATGTACTATAAATATATGTTCCCTATAAAACAGGTACCCCTTCAGATTGATAAACTTCACATAGTTATGTCAGGAACCATCTTGTGTCTAAACCAAATATGTAGATGGGAATTTCTGGGGCCCACTACCAACAGTCGATTCAGTGCACCCGAGTTTGGGTTGTGGACTTTTGGCAGAAATGCATCATATGAATTCCAGATTGCATTTGTCCTTTGTCACCCCCAAATCTCAGGGATTGCTCCACAGAAGTCTTCTGCCAAATTGTAGCTTTTAATATGGCTGAAGAGCACAATGGTTCAAAAAATTCAGAGAGAGAGAGAGAGAGAGAGAGAGAGAGAGAGAGTTTAATTTTCATCCATCCATCATGGATTTAGATTCAACCAACATTTTTGAAAATAATGCTTAGCAGGCAAGTTAAAGTTCAATTCTAGAGAGTAAGAAAGATGACCTTGATAGAGAGAGGCCAGCTCCATTATTAAAATGACAAGAGTTTAGGCTTTTGGGCAATAGATTTCTCTATTTGGTCTACACTATGGAGCTGACATAAAGGAATTCTTGGCCCAGTAAAAGTGGTACATGTTATTATTTATTTCATTTACAGGACTTATATGGTTGCCTATCTCATATGATGGCCTTAGGTGGCTCACAACTATCCATAAAAATATGGTTAAAAGCACAAATAACCTTCCACTCAGGTGCCATACAAAACACTCTTGAAGCATATAACTTCAATGTGGGATGTGAAGACCTAGCTTGGAAGAAGAGCCAAGTCTTCGCAACGCTCTGGAAAGCAAAAATGGCACGCATTGTTGGAGTCATAGGTGGGAGGTTATACCAAAAGGATGAGATGGCCACTGAGAAGTACAGTATGCTCCTAAGGTCCCAACAGATGGCAACATTTAAGGGAGGGGACCTGGAATGCATCCAGGGGACCTGAAGCATCTCTCTCAAAATTCTCCCTCAAAATCTCCTTCTTGGGCTCTTTCAGTGCAATTCTGCAAATGATGAGTTATGTGAAGACACGTTTGAAAATAATGAATATAAAGTAGAAACTTTGTTTGTAATCCAGTTATTACAGAGGCTTCTGCAACACTTTCAGTGTCGTTAATATCCATGCATTTCTTTTGAAAGCCAAGGCCATTTATTCTAGGGAGAGCATTATTTGACAGGATATGGAAGCTTTAAAAAAAAAGACACCATTAACATCTTGGTTTTTTTACATGTGAATGGAATTTGCTAAAAGCAGGCCTTGTGTGCTTATATTTTGTTATAAATCTGCAACCATAAATCACAATGCTTTCTTGAATGTCAATATTTCTCCTGAGTTAATATTAAACAACTAATGTCTATGGCTTTGTTTGTTTGTTTGTTTGCTTTTACCGGCGACCTAACAGATGGAAGAAGCTATTGAAAACTTCAAGCCCAGAAAAATGTAGATCCCTCCATTGGTAGAACGTGGACCAAGTGAGAATCAAAGACAAATTCAGATTGATTGACAATGAAGAACCTGAATCAGAAGGGTCCAAGTCAACCTTAATGGCTAAGACAGGGGTCAGCAACCTGCAGCTCTGGAGCCACATGTGGCTCTTTCATCCCTCTGCTGCAGCTCCCTGTCGCTGCCACAATTTTGAGAGGCGCTTCCA
This sequence comes from Pantherophis guttatus, assembly GCF_059756535.1. NCBI lineage: Eukaryota > Metazoa > Chordata > Lepidosauria > Squamata > Colubridae > Pantherophis > Pantherophis guttatus. The sequence continues at coordinate 109,603,902 of NC_142067.1, read as the reverse complement.
GTTATTGGGAGGAAAAGCACGACGCACCAGGAAGAGACTCTATGGCAAGGGGTGGATTTTCTGGTCAGCTCCACAATTGATAGGGCTTTCAGTTAGGACAGGAAGAGGAAAAAGGATACCACACTAGGAGGCAACTCTATGGTGGGGGATCTGGACTTCCGGTCAGCTCCAGAATTGAACGGGGGGCTTCCAGTTAGGACCTTTGTGGCTCTTTGAGTGTTTAAGGTTGCCGACCCCTGGGCTAAATTATGATTTATGAGATAGAAAAACTATTCCTAATTCATCCTTGAATGAAGCTAATAGTCTATAAAGTTGATATAAAGTATTCCTTTCAGAAAGAATAATTACATAATTTGCCACTGAGAGAAGAGGTCAGGAGTTCTTCATACTTGATTGAAGTGATTGAATCCTTTTTTTTAAAAGCTAGAATCCCAAGATTTGGGAACCTCAGTGAAATTAGGATTTTGTTTCTACTGAATAAATTGCTCCAGGGAAGGGGAGCAAATATCTAAAAGAAAGGCCCACTTTGAGGATGATTTCTCTTTGAGACTCATTCATTCAAACAGCTGCTTTGGCTGTATAAGCCACCCAGGAGACTAAGGCTGGTGGAGAAAATGTTCCTATCAAATTTTCAAACCTGTAAAAGGAGAAATGTGTCCTTGAAAAGAGCCCACAGCTTAACTTTATTCAGTGCCTTGCCTAGAGGGGAATTTTCAGAAACCGGATGTTCTCTGGTAGTCCCGCAAAATGGTCTTTGTTTGTGATATCCGCTGATTTTATGGTTCTTGTAAAATCCATCTCGCAAATCAGTCAAGCACCTCACTAACTGGACACTTGCTTTTAAACTACAGATTGGTAGGACTTCTGTCCTTTGAACTGTTCAGCACGAATTTGTAAGGAAGTCTCCATGCACGAAGTTTGTCACATTATTCGATGAAGCAGTTCATCTGGAATATGTTTCATCTCTTTAGGGTTGCAGCAAGAACTCTTTTTTCCCTTTCTTTTTTAAGGAACAACGGGCACAGCTTTACCCTTACAAGTTGCATTCAATCTAAATAAGAGATTCTGGGAACTTTATACCTTTACGCACTATTTGTGATATTGTATATATATATATTTACAAAGTATTACTATTTTTTTAAAAAAAACAAAAATCCCTAATGGACTTTTGATTTTTTTTTTTTTTTTTTTTAGCCTTTTAGTCAATACTGGCGTTTCAGAAGTGATTTGCCATTGCCTCCTTCCTAGGGTTCAAAGAGAGTGACTGGCCCCAAGGTTATCCAGATGGTTTTGTGCCTAAGGTGGGACTACTATATATAATCTACAGATTTTCATCTGGTGCCTTAACCACTACATCAAACTGGCATTCATAAATTACTTTTAGTTTTCCCTTATTTTAAAGCAGGATGAATATGAATAAAACCTTTGAAACCAACAGCTCTACAAAGATTTTTGTTTTTGTATCCTGATATGAAACTAAGTAACTAAACTGAACTAAAATTCGTGTTTCAGATTGTTATTGTATTATTCTGCAAATGATATCCCACAATTAATTATGGGTAATGTTAGCTTTTCTTTGAACTCCCCTGACTGTTACACAATTAGAATGCAATTTTTCATTTTTTTTTTCAAGAAAATGCATTATATTAGTGAGAATTGTACTCATTTTTGTATTACATTACAAATAGAAAAAAAAAACCCATCGTGTGAATAAGCACAAACATTCATACTAGGAGAAATACCCGTGAAAATGTATACCCAATATTAAAGCAGTCAATATTACAAAAATCCCAGATTAATGCAGAAATGAGATGAAGAAAAAAAAATTAAGGTTAAAAAATGAGATACTCAACAAAACTCAGCTTTATTGATTATTGCTTTCCTAATCATTTATGTATTGATTAAAAACTAAAGATTTTGAACTGATGAAATTTTGTTCATTTGTGAGCTTGAACAATATGACACAGAAAAAAGATTTACCCAATAGGAAGAGTTGGAAGCTAAAGCTCAGTGAATGATGCTTCTCTGCTAAAGCCTTCCTTGATGATTCTGTAATCTTTGCCACAAAAATATATCATAGGATTTATACTTGGAAACAAAAAGTTATAGTTCTTTCCCTTTCACTTAGTCCTTGCTCAGGCTCAGGTTTAAGTGAACTGATTTAATGCTAGAATACAGAACAATCTGCTTTATTATTTGATTGATGGATGGATGAATGGATGGATGGATTGATGGATTGATTATTTTCAATGTATATGCACCCTGGAAGGGACTCTAGGAAGTTCACAAGGAAACATAAAACCATAAGAACAATACAACAAGAAAAGAAGCAAAGATGGCACAACTGGGGAATAAAAATATACCCACTGCTTTTAAAAGGTCCACACCCATTCTAGCCAAAGGCAGGGCAAAGAACTAAGTCAGTGATGGCTAACCTTTTCTGGACTGAGTGCCCAAAGCACACGCGTGTATGAATGCATGTGCATGTGCCCAAACCCCCAAAATGCAATGTGCATCTAGCCCCCATGCATGCATCTTGCCCCCATGCATGCACAAGTAGCCTCACGCACATGCCCCACCCCCATGCATGCACACATGCCCCCCACATGCCCCACCCCCATGCATGCACGGCAGAGACCCAACGATTATCTGGTCAGTGGAAGGCATGTGCGCATGTGCAGCGGAGCTGAACTGGGATGACAGAGAGGGTACTGCGTGCCACCTGTGGCATGTGTGCCATAGGTTCGCCATCATGGAACTAGGTCTTCAAGCCCTTCTAACATGCTAGTAGTCACTCAAATCTTGGGTGGAATCTCATTCTTGAGGGCAGATCCTATGATAGGGACAGCATACTTCCAGACTCCTGATAGATGGCGTTGTTTAATTGAAGGATCTCAGAGGATGCTAACCCTGGCATTAAATTGGATGGACAAATATTATTGGGTATAGGTGGTTCCTCAGATAACCATCCCTGTGCCATGTAGAGCTTTATAATTAACAACCAGCACCTTGAATTGTGTTAGAAAGCTTCTATAGAGCAGAAGTATTACATGGCAGAACAAGACATGCCCATCATTGCTGCATTCTGGATAAGTCAAATCAGTCAGTGGGTCTTCGAGGGCAGTCCCATGTAAACACATTGTAGTAATCAAACTGAAAGTTGACCAGGGTATGAGTGACTCTCTGAAGGCCTTTCCAGTCCAGGAAAGGGGATAACTGGTACCGATAAAGCTGTGCAAAAGCCTTCCTGGCAGCATCTGCCATATGTTTATTGAGTCCTGGAAGACCCCTATGATGTGCAAAACTCTTGAATATGGAAGTGCAACCTCGTCCATATTTAAATATGTGGATATTTCCAGACCTGATTTACCCAAATAGCCACATCCACTTGGTCTTGATAGGATTGAGTCAGAGATGGTTCCAGGTCCCTGGGACAGGGAGAAAGGGAGAGAACAACTATAAAACATTATTCCCAAGCTTGAGCTCACAGGGTTGGCTCAGAAAGATATCATTATTGATAGTGAGAGATTAAGGAGCACCGGGATGGATGCACTACCATTAACAAGTACAACCAAACGTGTAAGAGTCTTGGCCTGACCCCAACTAAACTCTAGATTACCTATTAGTGGTTCCAATGGCCTTTTTCTGAATACACAGAAGAAGTAAGATCTCTCTCTTTCAGCTCTTCCACAAAGAGACTCCAAACCAGGAGTCCAAATATCATGAGTGACTAATAGTACCTTTATGGCAAGATCACAGTAGTGATTATGAGATGCTTTCCCCATTGTCATTCCTGTTTTGAATGCATGTATTCTCATAGTCCATTACAATCTCTCACCATCACACTAAGTTAACAGAATAACAGAGTGGAAAGGACCTTTGAGGTCTTCTAATCCTTGCTCAGGCAGGAAATCCTATACCTGGTTGTCCAATCTCTTCTTAAAAACTTCCAGTGTTGGAGCATTCACAACTTCTGGAGGCAAGTTGTTCCACTGATTAGTTCTTCTGTCAGGAAATTTCTCCTTAGTTCTAGGTTGCTTCTCTCCTTGATTAGTTTCCACCCGTTCCAGCCTTCAGGTGCTTTGGAGTAATAGCTTGACTCTCTCTTTTTTGTGGCAACCTCTGAGATATCAGAACACTGCTATCATGTTACTTCTACTTTTTTTCATTAAACTAGACATACCCAATTCCAGCAACCGTTCTTTATATGTTTTAGCCTCTAGTTGCTAATCATCTTTATTGCTCTTCTCTGTACTCTTTCTAGACTCTCCACATCTTTTTTACATCGTGGTGACCAAAACTGGATGCAGTATTCCAAGTGTGATCTTTTTTCTTTTTTTTTAATTTGATTTGTATGCCGCCCTTCTCCGGAGACTCAGGGCGGCTTACAATGTGCTCAGCAATAGCCTTCATCCTTTTGTATATTTATACAAAGTCAGCTTATTGCCCTCACAAACTGGGTCCTCATTTCACCTACCTTAGAAAGGATGGAAGGCTGAGTCAACCTTGAGCCTTGGCGAGATTCGAACCCTGCAGTAATTGCAGGCAGCTGGTCTTAATAACCAGCTTAATAACAGGGTGCCTTAAACCCCTGTACTATCAAGGCTCTTATCAAGGCATTATAAAATGGTATTAACACTTCATGTGATCTTGATTCTATTCCTCTGTTTATGCAGCCTAGAACTGTGTGGGCTTTTTTGGCAGCTGTTGCACACTGCTGGCTCATATTTAAGTGATTCCAAAATCCACTAGGATTCCAAGATCCCTCTCACAGTTACTACTATTGAGCCAGGTACCACCTCTACTATACCTGTGTATTTGTCACTGTACCAGAAATTTGGACATGGACAATTTCTTTGTGTGAATAAAGACAAAGCAGCGTATTTTAACCTTAACCTATTTTTTTTAGAACAGGCCTAACAGCTACATGATGATAGCAGTACTAAAGATAGGGGGAAACAGAACAATATTGAAAGAAGAGAAGCTGCAACAGGGATGTTTAAATCACCAAAAGATTTTTTTTAAAAAAAATAAGGTTCCTTCAGTTAAACCTGGCTTCTGGTGATTTCAATAGACATGTCCATGCCCTGGGAACAGTATGGAAGTGATTTGTTACTGCCTTCTAATCTAGTATTGATTCATGTGGCTTCCTGATGTCTCCAACCCAAATATTGCTCAGGTTTGACCAGTAGTGAAATTCAATTTTTTTTACTACCGGTTCTGTGGACATGGCTTGGTGGGTTTGGTGTGGCTTGGTGGGCATGGCTTGGTAGGGGTGGCAGGGGAAGGATACTGCAAAATCTCCATTCCCTCCCTACTCCTAGGGGAAGGATATTGCAAAATCTCCATTCCCATCCCCCTCTGGGGCCAGCCAGAGGTGGCATTTGCCGGTTCTCCAAACTGCTCAAAATTTCTGCCACTGGTTCTCCAGAACCTGTCAGAACCTGCTGGATTTCACCTCTGGGTTTGACTCGGATTAATCATACAGCTGCTTTGGCACATGTATGTGTAAATTTTCTCCATCTCAATGAAATATATTTGTGGACAAGAGTTTGATAATATACAGTAGAAGCAATCAGGAAACAAATAATTCTGAATACCATTGTCTATTTGAAAATCTTTTTCAGCCTTTCTGGACTTATGTTTCCATCATTTTTAGCATGTCTATGTGGGAAGGTTTTCCAGTAGATCTTGAGGGAACAGGGTGAGGAAAAACAGATCTGTAAAACATGAGAAACTCAAAGAACTTGATAAGCAAAATCTCAGAGTGGGTGCTGATAAATCATTAGAGAGAGTGAGATGGATTAGGCAGTCACCTTTGGAAGAGAAACGGACATGCCACTACTAACATTATAGTCTACATTTTTCAAGTAGAAGAAAAATGCAAACCTTTAAAAAGCAATGGGAAAAAACGATTAAAGCCAGGCAGATCAAATTATTTATTTTGCTAATGCAGTCTGCCCAATCAATTTGTACATTAAAAAAAAAAATACCTGGGGGAAGGGAATAAGTTTTACTGCAGATGAAACATTGAACCAAGCAAGCAATATGTCTGTGTGCTTGTGTGCCTATGTGTCTGTGAAATGGCCATAAATTTTGGCAGTCTCAGCCAAAAGTCAGGGAAATCATGTTGAATTTTTTTCTTCTTTGTAATTATAACAAAAGCTGTTGCATTCTGTGATAACAATCTGGTGGAAATACTTTCAATTATTGGAAGCAGAATAGTTTCCAATGACTTATGTAATATCTAGGAATTATTTATCCACATTTCCGCATACCGGTTCAAACTGCAGAGATATATGTGCATTCCTTCCAATCCTCTGCAAAATCCCCTTTTTCTCCCAATCATCTGAGACTCGGGAGGCAGAGAATAGATGGGGGTGGGCCCAGTCAGAGGTGGTATTTACCAGTTCTCTGATCTACTCAAATTTTCTGCTATCATTTCTCCAGAACTGATCAGAACCTGCTGAAACCCCCCTCTGATTTCACCTAATAATATTAGGATAAAGTATTATAATAATAATATTAGGATAATAATATTAGGATAAAAATAATAAAGGGACATGGTGGCTCAGTGGCTAAGATGCTGAGCTTGTCAATCAAAAGGTTGGCAGTTCAGTTGTTCAAATCCCTAGTGCTGCGTAACGGGGTGAGCTCCCGTTATTTGTCCCAGCTTCTGCCAGCCTAGCAGTTCAAAAGCACATAAAACAAAGCAAGTAGAAAAATAGGGACCACCTTTAGTGGGAAGGTGCATTCTGTGCACCTTTGGCATTTAGTCATGCTGGCCACATGACCACGGAGACGTCTTCGGACAGCACTGGCTCTTCGGGTTTGAAACGGAGATGAGCACCGCCCCCTAGTGTCGGGAACGACTAATATATATGTTTTAGTGTTAGTTAGTATTTAATATTTAGGTTGCCCATCTCATATACATAGTTCTGGGTAGCTAACAATTAAACAAAATGACAAAGAATTTTTAATAAATAGAAATTACTTAAAAATAGCATCCAAGGACATTCAAACTAACCATGAAAGGGCTCATCTGTGCTATCAGGATCCAAGGCTTGATGGCAAATCTAGGTTTGAGTGGCTGATGAAAAACATAGTACTTTTCTGTACTATGCTTTAGCATAGTACTTTTCTGTGAATGATGAATATTATTTCATAAAGGAGAGCTGTGAATGTCTAAGTATAGTGCGATATAAAACTGCTCTTATTCAAGGTCTGCTTTTAATGTAGCTACACTAAAGAGTTGAGAAAAGCTTAGTGCAGTAACGGTTCAGTTGCCCGCACTATGGAAATTGTATATCTGAAGGTTAAAAGATGGACAGTTGTTTCTTACTTTAAACATGACTGTAGAGATTTTTCTCTATATTTCAGGATCCTTTTTCTCACTTTAAGAAAGAATATAAAGTAATTTTTAAAGGTCTTTTACTGAACATTCCTTCAAAATGAACAAATGTGGAGGTAATACATTTTTCTTAGTGCTGCTTGATTCCCACAGTGGATAGGGTCATATCCCATTTGGGTCACATGACTTCTCCTCTTGGTTTTCACAGAATCATAGAGCTGGAAGGCACCTTGGAGGTCTTCTAATCCAACTCCCCCAAAGCAGGAAGCCTTACTGCATCCCAGACAAATGGCTGTCCAATCTTTTCTTGAATACCTCCAGTACTGGAGCACCCACAGCTCTGGAAGACAAATTGCTCCATGGATTAACTGTTCTCACTGTCAGCAAACTTCTCCTTAGTTCCAGATTGGATCTCTCTTGAACGAGCTTCCACCCATTGCTTCTTGTCCTACCTTCAGGTACTTTGGGAGAATAAGTGGACCAGAGGTGGATTTCAGCAGGTTCTGACCAGTTCTGGAGAACCGGTAGCGGAAATTTTGGGTAGTTCGGAGAACCGGTAAATATCACCTCTGATTTGCCCCGCCCCAACTATTCTCTGGCTCCCGAGTCCCAGCTGATCAGGAGGAAATGGGGATTTTGCAGTAACCTTCCACTGGAGTGGGGAGGAAATGGAGATTTTACAGTATCCTTCCCCTGCCATGCCCACCAAACCACACTCACAGAATTGGTAATAAAATTTTTTGAAACCTACCACTGAAGTGGACCCTCTCCTCCTTGTGACTGCCCCTCAAGTACTGGAACAGAGCTATCATGTCATCCAACGATGGGTTTCACATTTTGTTACTACCTGTTTGCCCTCAGTGCACACCTGCCTTCTGCACATGTGCCTGGATTTCCACGCATGCGCTCAGCTTCAAAAATGTGTCCAAATAGGATAGCATAGAGCTGGGCGGGTGGGTGGGCTCACCTGCTATTTCCACTACCGGTTCACCCAAACTGGCCTGAACCGGCTGAATACCACCTCTGATGTCACCTCCAATCCTTCTCTCCTTTAAGATAGACATATCCAGTTCCTGGAACTGTTCATTGTATCGCTTAGCCTCCAGAGCTTTTATCATCTTTGTTGCTCTTCTCTCCACTCTTCCTAGGGTATCAGCATCTTTTTGGTATTATGATGACCAGAATTCTGGATGCAGAATTACGAGTGTGGCCTCACTAGTGCAGGATAGATCAGTACTATCATTTCTCATCATCTTGATATTATCCTTCTGTTGATGCAGCCAGGACTGTGTTGACTTTTTGGGTAGCTGCAGCACACTGCTGACTCATGCTTAATTTAATAATAATAATAATAATAATAATAATAATAATAATAATAATAATAATAATAATAATAACAACAACAACAACAACAACAACAACAACAACAACAAAATAACAACAACAACAACAATGTCAAAACTGATTCACATTTAATATGTGATGCAGCAAAATCGCACAAACTGATTACAAAGCTAGACACAACCGAGTTGCTAAATTAATCCACTGGTTATTATGTAAAAAATATGACTTACTTGTATCCAAAAATCATGGGAACATAAAATAGAAAAAATTATAGAAAATGAGAAGGTGAAGATCTTGTGGGACTTTCAAATACAGATGGATCATCACTTGGAACACAATACACCAGATATCACAGTTGTCAAAAACCGAAACGTACAATTTATTGACATTGTGGTACCAGGAGATGCCAGAGTTGAAGAAAAAGAACTGGAAAAAATCATGAAATATCGCGATCTGGCCATCAAAACTACAGGGCTATGGATGAAACATATAACCGTGATACCCATTATCATCGAGGCACTTGGTACCATGTCCAAGAATTTTATAAGATACATCAACAAATTGCAGCTTCCTGCAAGAACACCAGTGGAACTGCAAAAAACTGCACTACTTGGAACATCATACATCTTAAGAAGCTACTTGGTTGATACCTAGGACACTGGCAGCAACCCGTATCAACCATTAGCACCAGTCAATGGTATTTGTGATGCATTTTTGAATGTTCAGTTGGCTGAGTTTCATGTTTAATGAATAAAGTTAATAATAATAATAATAATAATAATAATAATAATAATAATAATAATAATAATAATAATAGGAGGAGGAGGAGGAGGAGGAGGAAGAAGAAGAAGAAGAAGAAGAAGAAGAAGAAGAAGAAGAAGAAGAAGAAGAAGAAGAAGAAGAAGAAGAGGAGGAGGAGGAGGAGGAGGAGGAGGAGGAGGAGGAGGAGGAGGAGGAGGAGGAGGAGGAAGAAGAAGAAGAAGAAGAAGAAGAAGAAGAAGAAGAAGAAGAAGAAGAAGAAGAAGAAGAAGAAGAAGAAGAGGAGGAGGAGGAGGAGGAGGAGGAGGAGGAGGAGGAGGAGGAGGAGGAGGAGGAGGAAGAAGAAGAAGAAGAAGAAGAAGAAGAAGAAGAAGAAGAAGAAGAAGAAGAAGAAGAAGAAGAAGAAGAAGAAGAAGAAGAAGAAGAAGAAGAAGAAGAAGAAGAAGAATTTCCCGAAGACTCAATCCTTCCCCAGTTGATTTTTTGAGCAATTTCCTCATGGGTGAGAAATCCCTCTTCCCATGAACTGAGAATCGCCATTGGGTAAACCTCATTCCTTGAACCCCCTAATTGTTTCTTGTCAACTGCAGGCAGAGACAGATGGGCAGAGAGAACAGCCTTGCCCCTCTTCTGTCTCTTGCCCTCTCATGCTTTGAATCTTTGTCTCTTACTCTCTTTATTTCCCTAGGCTTCCCCTTTCTTGCTAGCCATTTGTTCTTTTTCCTAGCTTTTCCTCCCTTCCTTTCTCCCATCTGGCACATCTTTCTCACAAAATGTATTCCACAACTCCTTTTTAGACTTTTGCTTCTCTCCCCTATGGGACAATCATGTCCTGGACAGAGGCCCCTAATTCAATTTTTCTTCAATGGCTCCAAACTATTGTATGTGTTTTTTCTGCATCAACAGCTCATGTCTTAAATTCTTTTATTTGCTCTTCCTAAGAGGGCCTATCTATTTCTCCTTTGATTTTAATGTATTTCCATTATAAATCTTGGCAATCGGATTTTTTTTTCTCCTTCACACACACACACACACACACACACACACACACACACACACACACTCAGCAAACTTCTACCAGTTTGCACCAAACTTTAACTCCAGTGTAGCCAATCTTTATCTATATTTAATTCAGGCCAATTTATACCCTTCGGTCATAGGCTTAGCTTTGATAAAAAAAAAAAAATCTTGTCTATTTTTCTATAAGATTTTTATTCAAACTCAAAAAAATGTTTTCCCATGGTGGAATCAACAGACACTAACACAAACCTTTCTGACTACAGAAGAAACCCCTGTACAGATGTCAAAATACAATTTCTGGCTAAAGGTCTTAAGAGAGAATCTAAGTGAATATTCTAAGCTTTGAGGCATGATCATTACAGCCGCAGCATATATACCACCCTTGATAGCTGAAGGCTGTTAGAGTTTTTCAGGGCTCCGGTGATGTCCTGCCATCTCAGAATGCAGAATTCTAATTGCTTGCTTTACCATTTCATCTAAAAAAATAAAATAAAATAAAGAACTACATCTTTATTCAACAGCTACAGGAGGTCGCTGGGTGAGCTCATCCATTGCCTTCGGGTGAGTTATTATCAGTATGCCGATGATACCTAATTATACATCTCATCCATGATGAATTAAGTGATACCATGAATGTCTTATGCCAGGGATGTCAAACTCGATTTCATGGAGGGCTGCATCAGGGTTGTGTTTGACCTCAGGGGGCTGAGGTGGGCGTGGCCAGGGTGGGTGTGGCCAGCTTGACATGTCGGGGTGCCTGTGATGGCCTGCCAGTAAAAATGGGCTCCTGATCTCTGTTTTGGGCTGGGACAGCCTCCTGCAACCCTCTGTCAACAAAAACGGAGCTCGCGAGGGTTGCATGCGGCCCTGCCGAGCTCCATTTTCACTGGCAGAGGCACTGAGGGCCGTTCTTTCACTGTTTCCAAGGTGCCCCTGTGGGCCAGATCTAAGCATCCTGTGGGCCAGATTTGGCCTGTGGGCCTTGAGTTTGACACCCCTGTCTTATGCCAATGCTTGGAGGCTGTGAGGGTCTGGTTAGGGAACAACAGGCTTCAGCTGTTTTTCCCTGGCAAGATTAGGTGGCTTTGGATCTGAGGGATCACTGATTTCAGTCTATGCCGTTTTGGTGCTGGATGGGGTTGCACTATTTATTTATTTGTATTTATTTATAAAATTTATTGGCTGCTCATCTTACCATAGGGTAACTCTGGGTTTCTATTGGCTCTACCCGGTTCAGGCAAACCAGTAGCAGTGGTGCCGGGAGGCTCCGCCCACCATGGATGTCATCATGGACACTCTGCGCAGATACGGCGTGTGCGCGCTCACATTTGCAAACTGGTAGCAAAGGTAAGTGAATCCCACTACTGCAATGGCTCCATTGCTAAGGGGCCTATTTTTATCCTCCTCTTACCCAGGGTTAGTATTTTTATTTTTATACTATTTATTACTGTGACTTTTGATTTTTTTTTGTTTTATTGCTTTTATATTGGCTGCTTTATTTATTGTTATGCGGTACTCAGAGTCCCCTTTGGGAAAGATAGACAGCTATATAAATCTGATAAACAAACAAACTAGTTTTTTGAGGAATATGGACCTATAACAGATCCAGACCAAGTATACTTAGTGAAATAATGACTTCAGGTAATCACATATACATATTATGCGACCTAGCTATTTGTCTCATACCGAAAAAAAGAAATGTTCAGTTGCTTAGCAGAGTAAAAAGGAAAGGCTCCTATAGACTGAAATTTGTGCTTCATTTGGTGTGATCATCGAAATAAAAGCAGATTAGCAACAAGAATTCTTTTCGACCTACCTCTTCCAACACATATAACCAATTTCCTCTATGATATAAAGGGAAGTAATAATGTTTTGTTCAGGTTAACCTTGACTTCTGGCAACCATATTGACACACTTCTGAAGTTTCCCTTGGCAAGAAAATGTGTTTGGTTTCTGTCTTCTTCCAGACTGTTCTTTTTCCCAGTCTAGCCAACATATCAGGGATTTTCTGGGGGTCTTCTATGCAAATATTGACCTGACCCTAGTAGCTTTTGGGGAAATCAGCCAAATATGGCCAAATGCTGCTTGCTGTTTTCTTGGATAGACTCTGGAACATTTCTGTTCAATTTTCCATATGCTCTCACCTCAACACTCTGCTTTGCCAATGGTATTATGTAGACATCTCAAGCAATAATTCCTCATAAATATATTAAACTTTATTTGCTAAGTAAGTCTTTCTGTGGGCATTTTAGCCCTTAATGCTGTGAATTATTTTTAATTCTTTATATATTATTAGTGCGCATATTTCAGTTATTGTTACCATTCTTCTCATTTTGGACCGCTATTTGTTTGCATGATTTGGCAGAATATTAATCAACACCATGAACAGAATTTCCTATCAGTGACCATTCATTATTACTTATTACTTATTATTACTATAACTCCCAGATCTAGATTGCAAAATTGGTGACTGCTATAGCAGTCATACCATTCTAACTCCATACTGCCCTCTAGTGGTCACATTGATTCTTATATCTCAGAGCTGGTAATTAGAATTACTAAAATAGGTAAAGAAGGGATAAAATAATAGGCATCATAACAAGCTCAGTTGATTTTGTGGTTCAGCCTTACTCCCCTTGGTAGTTATTTTAATTCTAAAGCACCTTTAAGGCAGGGACAATTTAGAGTTTCTAAAACTACCGTATATTGTGTCTGCATATTGCAGTTTTTAGGAAATTTGTTTCAGGGGTACATTTGATAAAATATACAGTGGTACCTCAGTACTCATACGGGATTCATTCTAGGAGGTGCAACAAGTACTAAAAACAACGAATGCTGAGAAAACCATGTGACTTAACATGTGACTCTTTATTTCAGCTGGAAGAAGTAACGAGTCACAAGGCAGTCAACACCAGCAACCTCTGCCTTACTCATCGAGCATAGAGAGAAAGATGAGTACTAGGGCAATATTTTTGGTTCAAAATGCATCAAGTACTAAGTTCAATGAATGTTGAAGCAGGTGAGTACCCAGGTACCACTGTATCTCATTTTCTCTTTATTTTATTTTTTATTTTCTATCTATCTATCTATCTATCTATCTATCTATCTATCTATCTATCTATCTATCTATCTATCATTTACTTATTTATTTCGTCAAGCATGTATTTTATGACAGATACAAGTGTAAACATAATGATAAATACATGAAAAGGATACGAATAAAAGAAAACATTAGGACAGGGACGGTAGGCACGCCGGTGCGCTTATGTATGCCCCTTACAGACCTCTTAGGAATGGGGTGAGGTCGACAGTAGATGGTCTAAGGTTAAAGTTTTGGGGATTTGGGGATGTAACCACAGAGTCAGGTAGTGCATTGTTACTGAAATCGTATTTTCTGCAGTCTACTTTGTATCGGTTTACCATGAGTTTGTATCTATTGTGTGCTCATGTATTATTGTGGTTGAAGCTGAAGTAGTCATTGACAGGTAGGACATTGTAGCAGATGATTTTATGTACTATGCTTAGGTCAGACCAAAGACGGTGAAGTTCTAAGTTGTCTAAGCCCAAAATTATGAATGACGAATAAGGTAAAAAATGGCAATGGTAGAAAGGTGAGTAAACTACTGTATATATAAATAAAAGTCCCTTTTTAGGATCCTGTAGTCTCTATTTGGGGTAGAGTCATCTGCCACTACATAGGATTGAACTCTCAGCCTTCTGAGTGGGAGGTGAATGCCTTCACCAACATGCCACCACATCACTCTCGGTAAACTATACATAAATGTTTCCCGACAAATGATTGCAAAAACAAGCGATGTGTTGAATGAACTTCACCTTCTGTGGAGTAGAAAATATACTTGGCTTTTCTAAATGGGATATCTTTCTTTCACACATGGTGGATTTAGTTGTTATGGGAGCTTTGTCATTGCTCCTGAAAATAAAAAAATCCCATTTTACTTGCACACCTATTTCTAATAATGCATCATAAAATACAAGGTGAAATCATTATGCTGTATTAGTGAGTCTCAGATGATGTGGGCAATGAACCATAGAGGGAAGGGCGGAAAAGTCTCAAAGAAATAAGGCAATACATTATGCATTTTAACTACAGGTAGCCAGGAAAAAAACTGGCTACTTTAGAAAGGTCTCCTTTTATCCGAAGATTAAAATCCTATTTTTCTGTGGTAGCTTCAGAATAATAGCAGAATAACTGAGTTGGAAGGGACTTTGGAGGTCTTCTAGTCCAACCACCTGCTCAATCAGGAAACCCTAAACTATTTCAGACAAATGGCTGTCCAGCCTCTTTTTAAAAACCTCCAGTAATGAAGCACCCACAACTTCTGAAGGCAAGCTGTTCCACTGGTTTATTATTCTCACTGTCAGGAAATTTCCCCTTAGTTCTGGATTGCTTCTCTCCTTGATTAGTTTCCATCCATTGCTTCTTGTCTTGCCTTCTGGTGCTTTGCAAAAAAGGGTTGATTCCCCTTCTTTTTTTGTGGCAGCCCCTTAGATATTGGAACAGTGCTATCATGTCATCCCTAGTCCTTCTTTTCACTAGACTTTTCACGCCCAATTCCTGCAACCGTTCTTCATATGTTTTAGCCTCCAGCCCCCTAATCATCTTTGTTGCTCTTCTCTGCACTCTTTCTAGAGTCTCCACATCTTTTTTACATCGTGGCGACCAAAACTGAATGCAATATTCCAAGTGTCGCCTTACCAAGGCATTATAAAGTGTATTAACACTTCACGTGATCTTGATTCTATCCCTCTGCTTATGCAGCCTAGAACTAGTGCTCTTCTCTGCACTCATTGTTAGGTTCTTACTGCTTTGAATGGGTAATGAAACACAATGCTTCATGTTCTTTAAATACCAAAAGAAGAAATATTTTCATTGGCTTCCTAGATGGGGAAATATGGACAGTCAGAGAGGCTTCAGGTTAATGTTCAAATGTGGAACAGAAAAGAGCAATCAGTAGCACTTTCAGTAACAGCATTCTTAAGGATATACTTCGAACTCTAGAGTAATGGGGTAAATTGTTGAGTCAAATGAGGGAAATCAAGTGGTTAAAAACTACTTTAATTCTTTCCCAGAATGATTGGATTCCTTGTCCAAACTGATTAGTTCTGACTAGGTGGCTCAGTGGCTAAGACACTGAGCTTGTCGATCAGAAAGGTCGGCAGCAGCTTGGCAGTTCGAATCCCTAGTACAGGTCTTCTGCGTGAGCAGGGGGTTGGACTAGATGACCTCCAAGGTCCCTTCCAACTCTGTTACTGATTTCATCTGAAGGTGTTTTCCCATAGGAACAAACCATCTTTCATGTGCATGAAATATTATGACGCCCTATGTCATAATAAGAAATCAGAGCATCTTAAAACAAGACAGCTTAATAGTATAGTTTTATGTATTATGCATAACACCGCAGGCTTTCTGTCTCCCATGGAGCCGACATGGGGAACAAGGCAACTGAATATCAGACCAGATGTTTAGAAAGTGTGAAGGAATGTATGAACAAATGGAAGAGATTATCTACCCAATGTCTTGCAGAATGGCACAAAATCAATGTATTTTATCTTTGTAAATAGTTTGTTTCGGCTCTATTTATCTGCTCCTCAATTTGCACCGTTCAGATCTTCAATTCTCCTTGTTCCCGTGCAAAGTGAAAATAAATGTACATGGATATGGTTGATGTGAATGGCGCGGTGGCCTCTTGGTGAAGATACTTGCCTCCCACTCAGAAGGTGGAGAGTTCAATCCGAGGTAGCAGCAGATGTTTCTCTACCAGGTCTCAAAGAGAAAAAAAAAACATCTGCTGCAAACTCCGCATGGCATCAGGAAGAGCATCTGGCCAGTAAACCCTCAGTTCCATTCGCCTCAACTTTACCCTGAATTAAGGGATTAAAGATAAAGATTCCCCCGCATGCGCGTGCTAGTCATTTCCAGCTTTAGGGGCGGTGCTCATCTACGTTTCTAAGCCAAAGAGACAGCGCTGTCCGAAGATGTCTCCGTGGTCATGTGGCCGGCATGACTCCATGCCAAAGGTGCATGGAGCGCTGTTACCCTCCCACAAAAGTGGTCCCTATTTTTCTACTTGCTTGTTTTTTTTTTAACGTGCTTTCGAACTGCTAGGTTGGCAGAAGTTGGGACAGGTAACAGGAGCTCACTCGGTTACGCAGCACTAGGGATTCGAACTGCTGGATTTCAGACCTTCTGATCGACAAGCTCAGCATCTTAGCCACTGAGCCACCACATCCCCTTTAAGGGATTACAGGGTCATAAAAAGGAAGCTTTTATGATTGATACTGAAATCAGGGTACATGTAGCTACGTTTCTAGTTCTCTCGTTCCATATAATGATAATCTTGTTATAGCAGGAGAAAAATCAGATTAGTTTATATGGAAATGAAGACTGACATGAATTGCAAGAATTTTGTAGTTTTATTGATGTTGTTATCACCACTATCATCAACTTATTTTTTTTTCCAGGAATTCAAAAATATTTAAATACTACACTACTTCCTATGTTTCTGTCCCCTGACTTGGCCTCCCCAGTTCTACACCAAAAAGTGTAAGCTTACCTTTTCAGCAAGTCTGAGGAGAGGTATTTCTGAGTAAAGAACACTTGAAAAATAAATGCTTAATTAATAAATTATTATAAATTATCAATACTTTTAATTTGACCTCCTTTACTGTAAGTTTCGATGTTGATTGACATTCTTCTAATGTTGAAGTTTCCTAGAAATGTAAATAGAAACTGAATCAGCAGTGCAGAATACAAAATCACCTGCATTCATGGAAGTTCACTCCATGATTTTCACCAGTCACTTTCTCTTAGCTTAATCTTTCCAACCCTCAAGGGAACAAAAGAAAGAAAGCTTTGTGTTAGTCTCCTTGAACTCTTAGAAAAGTTAGTATCTAAATATAAAGGCAGCAAAAATGATCTAATGAGAAAGAAAAAAAACAATAAGGATGTCTAGAAGAATTCTAGTGTTTATTTAGAATAACAGAGTTGGAAGGGACTTTGGAGGTCTTCTAGTCCAACCCCTGCTTAGGCAGGAAACCCTACACCACTTCAGACAAATGGTTGTCCAATCTCTTCTTAAAAACTTCCAGTGTTGGAGCATTCACAACTTCTGGAGGCAAGTTGTTCCACTTATTAATTGTTCTAACGGTCAGGAAATTTATCCTTAGTTCTAAATTGCTTCTCTCCTTGATTAGTTTCCACCCATTGCTTCTTGTTCTACACTCAGGTGCTTTGGAGAATAGCTTGACTCCCTCTTCTTTGTAGCAGCCCCTGAGATATTGGACCACTGTCTCCCTTAGTCCTTCTCTTCATTGAACTAGACATACCCAGTTCCTGCAACCGTTCTTCATATGTTTTAGCCTCCAGTCCCCTAATCATCTTCATTGTTCTTCTCTGCACTCTTTCGAGAGTCCCAACATATTTTTTAGATCGTGGTGACCAAAACTGGATGCAGTATTCTAAGTGTGGCCTTACCAAGTTTACAATGTAACTGGAATGGAAAAAACTATCCAATGGAGTCTAAAAAGACAAACACATGGACTCAGCTTGCTCAGTAGACGTTGAATGGTGAGGGTTGGAAGGAAAAATTACTCCTAGAAAACTGAGATGAAGATGACAGGAAATCAAATTTGACAAAATGTGCACTAAAATTCATCAAATAAAAATGAAAATGAGATGTTTACTAAAATAATTCCCCTACTAAACTGTGCTTCCTTCTTTCCTTTCCTTTCCTTTCCTTTCCTTTCCTTTCCTTCCTTCCTTCCTTCTTCCTTCCTTCCTTCCTTCCTTCCTTCCTTCCTTCCTTCCTTCCTTCCTTCCTTCCTTCCTTCCTTCTTTCCTCCTTCTTCCCACCCCTGGATTAAAACCCTGGGATTGGTGGCAGCCTCCTATTTAAATCCTAACCCGATCCTAACAGATATGACTTATCTTTTGGAAGAATCAGTCAAAAGAGCAACTTAATGTGGCCACCTACTGAAGGTTTGTTATAGGTAAATTGGGGAAATTGCTAGAGAACAGGGATGTGGGTCCTGAAATATTGTGTTTTTAAAAATATTTTATTCAAACTTTTCAATAAAGAATTTTAAAAGAATAGGAAAACAAAAAAGTAAAGAAAATAAGAAAAGAAATGAAAAGATAAAGAAAAGATAAAATTATGACTTCCACCATTCTTTCTAACCCTCTTATGCTTTCCCCATTCTCTTTGACCCTTTTTAATCCTCAATCCTGAAAGATAGCATTGTGCATAGATTTCCTTCTATATGAACTGATACAATTGTCTTTTCCTAGAGATACCAGGAAGGGCTTCATTGTGTAAAAGTTGAACAATTTTCGTATTTTGCCTGTGCATCAAGCTGTGGGACAGCTCCTTGTAAATACTGCTAATTCTGATCTGAAGATTTCGGGTTTTACATCTATGGGATTAAAGTTTGAGCAAGCTGGGCTGGTTCTCAGTGCAAATATAGTCTAATGCAGTGGCACATTGCTCATTGCATCCACATCCTGAAAGTTATATTGCAGGCAAAATAGAGCCATAAAAGCTCTTCTTTCAGTTGCTGACAAATAGGGGGAAAATTCTTTCTGGTTTGAATACAGTTGTTCCTTTAACTGATCTCTCCTTGCTCTGCTTTGAACAGTAACAGAAGCGTCCTCATCCATTCCATTCACGTTGATAATTGTCATGTTAAATGATCTGGCTGCTAGCTAAACAAGTGGAATGCTTTATGCATACAAATGTCGCTGCATAACCTTCATTCTCAGCGATAATAACTTTCTAGAAATGCTGTTGCCCTTGGCCAGTCACCCCAGTATGACAATCTGATTAGAAAGGATAGGAGGAAATGATAAAGAAAAAAAAGGAACTGGATTTTCAAGGATAACATATATGATACTAGGATCGACAGATTTCTCTTTTCTAGTGGAGCAAGAACATTCAATAATGCATGTAGATAACCGTTTGTTCATTCCCCCACCATCTCTGGGAGCTTATCTAAGTCCCAGTTGTTCAGCTGTTAATGTTATGTTTCAGCAATGTAATGGTGAAAGAGCACACAAAATAACTTTGAAGCTCTAGATAGACTGCCTGACAGCTATAAGTCAACATAAAAAAAGTGATAGCGGGCAAATCACAAGCTTATCAACATGTGTAGGAGCAACCTGAAGATGTGGTAATTGGAGTGTCAGGATGTCTACTGCAAGACCACAATCAAATCCTTTACTGCCCATGCACAAATGAGCTGACCTTGTCACTGTTTCTTAGCCTGGTCAATCTCACGATGTCATTTTGAGATGCCTGAGCAAAGTATTGTAAAAAAATCACATCATTTTCAATCATGCCTTGTTTTCTGAGAGTGTCTGTCTTGTGGTTCACAGAATTATCCTAGTAGGCAAATACCCTATTTTGCAGAAATCATTATTATATACTGTAGATATTCCAGAGACAGGTGGGTACCTTACATAGCAATATTAGCAATAGCACTTAGACTTATATACCGCTTCACAATGCTTTACAGCCCTCTCTAAACGGTTTACAGAGTCAGCATATTTGCCCCCAACAATCTGGGTCCTCATTTTACCAACCTCGGAAGGATGGAAGGCTGAGTTAACCTTGAACCTGGTGAGATTTGAACTGCCAAATTGCAGGCAGCCAGCAGGCAGCAGAAGTAGCCTGCAGTACTGCACTCTAACCAC